>NC_092504.1:105629559-105935769 GCF_047511675.1 Marmota flaviventris
TTAATCATTTAAATAATTTTTAAAAGTGAGATAAGGAGACAATGCTCACATTATTTAACCTTTCTAATCCCACAAATTCCTGTGTGCAAAATAAAAATAGCAGTCCTTACCTACTTTTATTTTTGTGATAATGAATAAGATAACTTACATAAAGAAGTCAGTATAGTAACTGGCATATAATAGGGGTTCAGTAAAGATGATCTTTAAAATAAGAAAGCAAATCAAAAACACTCCATACCATGAGGTCTATTTTTTATTACTAGGGGACTCCAAAAGTTATTTCCAACAAACATGAAAGGGGAGGGAGAATGCACAGCCCCAGAGAAAATTATGCCCTAGTTTTATCTATTGTGTAAATGCAGGAGGTCTGGGAATGACAGGTTGGCTTAATACCATATTTTCTGATTTTCTAACTTCAAATCTGCAAAGCAAGCATTTTTAAAATCAATTCATACCATATAAGTACAACATTTTTTAAAAACTCCATAACAGTTCAAGAATCAGAAGTAAATTTCATCAGGTTTTAATTTATTCTAGAATGAGTATATTTTAAGAGATACATAATTTAATAGTGTACACATTTCAAAACCATTATGATTTATGTTGTTATGTGCTAATTATGCAAAATCTGGGTACAGTGTTCCTACTAATATGATTCATATTAACAAAAGAACAAAATGGAAGAAAGGAAGATTATTTTCCAAATTATAACAAAATCAGTATGTTGATAGTTTTTCAACTCTCAAAGCATCTTTAATGCTGGTGTTATCTTCTCAGAAAACATGTATGTTGCCAGGAGATTAATTTAGAAGGATATATTTTACTTGACACTCGTGTATTTCCACCTTTTTGTGCTTAGTTTAGCAGATTCAAATGACTCTAAATAATTACAAATATTAAAATAACAACTATTTGCTTATGACTCTAGATGACTATAAACTAGGGTGGCTGGCTGGTTTTCTACTGATCTCATTTGGGTCATTTATGCAACAACAGTTTTCTGGAGGCTCTTCTAGGACTGAAATCTAAAATGTCTCCACTCATACATCTCATGCATGAACTGAGATGGGTAAAAAAAAAAACTTCTGTCTTACAAGAAGTTTGCTCTCTTGTCAGGTTTTCTAGTAGGGTATCTAAACACATTATATGATGGCTTAAGGTTTTAAGAGAGTGAGTGATAGCTGCCAGACTTGGTAAAGCCAGGGCTTATCACAGGCATAGCATTACTTAAACCACATTGTTTTTGTCAAAGCAAGTCACAAGTCTCTTTTGGATTTCAATGGAGGAAAAAGAGACTTTGCCTCTTGATGAGAGAAGCAGTAAAGCATTTGTGGCCAACTTAAATCCACCAGGGAGGCAAAGCTGCTATCAAAGCAGAAGAATACTTAAAGCATCAATCTCTAGTTGCTTTAGGTAGAAGGGACAGAAATGAGAAAAAAGAAATAGAGCAAAAAGTGGGAGGCTCCAGACAGAGTAAATAGGTTGTACATCAAAAGTAGAAGAAATAATCCAGCAATAACCTAGCGGCATAGTTTTAGAGTCTTTCTTCTTTCTGTAAGACCAAAAACTAATTCCAGCACTAACTAGATGTATGACACTGACCTAATTTCATAGCTCTGTCATCCTCTATTTTCTTAATGGCCAAATAGAGAATGTAATATCTGTCTCCCAGGATTGTTATGAGAATCAAATGAGGTAGCAGACCTCTATAAAACAGTCCTATGCAAGAATGGATATTGGTAACATGGGTTCCTTATTTTGTTTGTTTGTTTGCTTGTTTTCCTTCTTGATTTAAATAGGGGTATCATAAAGTAACTTTAAACACAGTAAAGTTTCGTTACTATATGGATAGAAGCAGGAGAAACTGAACCAAATTTGGCAGGGTCCCTTGGGCTCATCTAAAGATTTGGAATTAAATATGTGGGAGAGTTGAGGGCCTGTGTCCTCAACAATGAACCCTTGAGAGCCACTTGGTTATACTGGTCAGAGACAGGAAGCCTTTGGTGTACCTGGAAAATTTAGAGTCAGCTGCATTTATATATAGTGGGCTAAGATCAATCCCATGGCTTATCTTTGCTCTTCTGGAGCCTTGTGAAGAACTGGAAGTGGCAAATCATTCTGCATCATTTTTAACCTAAAACTATAAATATTATCCTTCCTTCATTCAAAGAAAGTCTGTTTCAAGTGTCTATTACATGCCAACAATTATACAAAACTATGAAAACAACAAAAACTCACTTCCTTCATACAATTTACTATAAATCAATTGTTAAACAAAGCATGTTACCTGAGGTATTCATTAATCATTATATGTGCTCTCTATTTTATAATCATTTGCTTATAATACTTAGGGGATTTGGAGAAAAACCATGTTTAAAGAGAGGAAGATAGCAAATGATGAACACAAATGATGACAAAACCATTTAAAAGACACCCTGCCACAAAACCCACTTTCAGCAGCCAGAGTTTTCTATTTAAGCCTGTTTTCATCTTACAATGCAGCACCATGAGCAGTCCTTTACAACCACAATTTTATTCCATGTCTTTAAAAATCATTTCAAATGTTTGTTAGGTGATACTGACCTCCCACAAAGCAATGATAACAGAAAGAGGTGAAGAAAAAAAAGTGACCAAAATGCAACCCTAGAGATCCCCTTCTAATATGTCAGCATCAAGAGCCTGCTTATCCCATGTCTTTGGATGAATGTTAGAGTTTTAAACATGAATTCAACCTGATCAGCTGCATTCTGTACATGGACAGAAAGATATAAAACCTTTTACCAGTAAGATCTGAATGATGCTGCTACTCAAAAATTCAAATCTTCCTCTTACTAATAAGTGAAGAAAATATTGACTTAAAAGGTACCAGAATAATATGCACTTACATGAGCAACTTCTCAATCTCACAAATCACAATCACTTATCACATATCCACTGAGCATGTTTTACCTAGCGAGGCACTGAGGATACAAAGACAGAGGAGACATCATCTACCTTGAGTATTTCAAAAAGGTCTAATGGTCAAGAATATTACCTTGATTTCCTTTCTCACAGAGCAAATAAGTTGAGAAGACACTTAAAGAATTTCTATAATTTGGGCTTGTTGCTGAAAAGGCTTCTTTCAGTCATGTCATATTCAACATAATATGCAGTTTTTTTAAGTTATCGTTTCTTCTAGATCCAAAATCATTTCAGTAAAATAACTAGATTGACAGTGTTCACATTTGTTATGGTTCCTTTAAGGTAGGGTCCTTCAAGTTCATAAGGCAGGCTCAAGATAATGTAAATTACTAGACATTCTGACTCTAAATCCGCCTTTTTCTCTTATTTGTGACACACTGGAGAACAACTGGTCTGTATTACATTCTAAGGATCTAGTCCATATATTGTCCATATTAAAAATCAGTATTTCTAACCCGGCACAATGGCACATATCTGTGATCCCAGCGGCTCAGGAGGCTGAGGTAGGAAGGAGGATTGTGAGTTCAAAGCCAGCCTCAGCAAAATCAAGGCACTAAGCAACTCAGTGAGACCCTGTCTCTAAATAAAATACAAAATAGGGCTGGGGATGTGGCTCAGTTGTTGAGTGCCCATGAGTTCAATCCCCAGTACAAAAAAAAAAAAAAAAAAAAAAAATCACTGTTTCTGTGATCCCTACCACATACTTCTTGGTTGTAATCTGAAATATTCTTAGCTACTTAATTAGCTCTCAGATGCCTGTATTAATTAAAAAAAAAAAAAAGAATAGTCACTTTTCAAATATGCTAAAATACAAAGATCACTGATGGTTACTGAATCACTAATAGTGAAATCAACAGTCTTTAATCATATTCTTAGTCTTACCACCAAAATCTGCAGTAAGGAAAATACACATTAATTGTTTAAACCACATAGGGAAAATGTTTACATACTATCTCTCTCTCTCTCTCTCTCACACACACACACACACACACACTCTCTCTCTCTCTCTCACACACACACACACACACACACACACATATATAAACCAGGGGCACTTAACCACTGAGCCACATCCTCAGCCCTTTTCTTTTCTTTTTTTTTTTTTTTAGACAGCAACTTGCTAAGTTGCTTAGGGCCTCACAGAGTAGCTGAGGCTGGCCTTGAACTTACAATCCTCCTGCCTGAAGCTTCTGAGTCACCAGGATTACAGGCATGTGGCATCATGCCTGGCTATGTAACATTTTTAAACAACAAATTTTAGAAATAGAGAACATATCAGTGAGTGCATGGTATTACAAATGGGAGGGACAGAAAGATGATGGGTAGAGCCATGCAAGGGTAATAGAAAGGACCTCTGTGCTGATGGAGCTGTTCAGTATGACCTGTGGTAGTGCATACATAGAACCACATGAGCAAGAAATCATAGGACTATCCAACATACACACAGGCGTATGTGAAGAATGGACAAAACTGAGTGAATCTGGTAGATTATACCCATGAAAATATCTTAGATGTAGTAGTATAATATATTTTTTCAAGACATAAGCATTAGGGGAAGCTGGGCAAAAGGTTCATGGAATCTCTACATGTCTTGACTGCATATGAATCTATAATTAACTCAATAAAAATTTCAATTAAAATAAAACATGAAAAACATGCTTTCATAAGGTTCTCAATATGAAATGATGTAACTATGAAAGCTATTCAAATATACATGAATGAGAATAGATAAACTGAAATGCAAAGCAGAGTTTTAAAAAGAAAAATTGTTATAGTGAGAACTAAGGAACAAAACAACACTTTGAATTTTAAATAAGAGAAAAATACCAATGTAAAATAGGCATTTGTGAATTGTGTGATCTGTTCCCTTGTTCTAATCCTCACATTTTCTCTTGGAAATAATATGCTGAGCCAAACTTTCAAAGCAATTCTTAAGTCTAGCCAAGTCCAAACTTGCCTCTCAAACATAAGCAATGCTATTAAAACAATTCATCCTCTGAACTATGCACATAACTCCTACTAACACCAACGAGAAATGTTTAAATGTGGTGGCACAATTGATGAGGTGAGAGAGAAGTAAGGAAAGTTAATTACAAGAGTACAAAAGGTTGGAATGGATCAAAGGATATTATAAATTCTAATTTTTTTCAAGTCTCTCTTTTAATACACTAATGAGAGGAAAGAGAAACTCTCTTTAAGAAAGAAGGCTGCTGTAAGAACATTCCACCTGTACATATTCCTTTCCAAGTATGGGACATGTCTGTCTGACACTGTGCTTACATCAGGGTTGGGATTCATTCTGACCATGAGCTCTCAATAAGGAGAAGCCTTAATCTTCCAACAATGCCACCACAATTACATTATTTCTATCACTGGAATAACCATATGTTCCAGTTTACTTGAGACACTCAAGGTTGCACATGTTGTTCAAGCAGCAGTATTAACAGTGTTCCTTTTCACCATCAAAGTGCTTGGACAATAATTTGTATAGTCATCTTATCTATCATGGATATGGTTTATATTTGCCCTGTGACCCTACACTTTCACACTGAACACTATTACCCAAGATAGGCATTGGCCCATTTGGAGGGAAACTGCTCAATGAAGAGCAATCAGACTAAGGAAACAACACAGGGTTTAATTTCCTTCTCAAACAAAAATTATGTTAATTTAAATAAAAATTTGCATAAATTTTAGCACTAGCATCTACCCTAGTATTAAGCCCACCAATGTAAATAATGAAAGAAAATGATGAAAATTAAAGATTTCTTGGAAAAAAAATTTGAGAGATTATTTGAGTGTCATTATGAATTAAGATTATTAGTAAGTTTTCCTTAATCTGACAACAAAAGTCAAGATTGAGATTTCACAGATAATGTTTAGAATATGTTTTGTAAACACACATACACAAAGTGCAATGTACTTATTGAATGCCCATAGGTATCCTCTTCAAAGTAGAGAAACTGAATTTGTTACCTTTCTTTCCACAAAGATGTTAACAGTTCTACCCATGGCACACAGGCCTATGGAAGAAAGTGTGAAAGCACACAAATGTACTGACAAGAACTCCAATTCTTTGACTTAGGGATTTCATAAAGTCATTCACAACTCTTTTCTGTTAACTCAGACTTATTGCTCAAGAACTTCTTCCCCCAGAAATCACTCCCATACACCAACTTGCTTTGTTACTTCAGTCTGAGAAAATCACTCTGATGATCTGGTGCTTGCACTATTATCATATTATGAGTATTCTTGCACTATTATAATAGGGTGAAAACATCCAAGTTATTCTCACAATACAACAAAGGAAAAAAAAAAGAACAGCAGATTTTTAGATATGGATTTGACTTTTCTAATATAAAAGTTACATTTTATTTAATCATTTTAAGAGCAGCCTGGATCATTCCCACTTGACATAATCTGGCAAAACAAACACAAAATCTTTCTCCTTTAGCTCCCTCCCAATTTTTTATCTACACTAGCTCAGTTCAAATAGTAGAAAGCTCTGAACTCATTCCTACTTCCTCTATCAAAGCCCACTCCAGAACAGACTGTAATCATTAACGTCACAGGACAGATATTTATGAAGACTCAAGGAATAAGTCCTCGTAGAAATGAAGATACTGCAATAAATTTTTATAATTTCTATAAAAATAGTTATAACTTATTCTTAACAGTGATAAAACTTTAAATTTTGATCAGCAGAATTCCAAATATCAAATAATAGCCATAGATGACAATGGAAGGCATTTGAAAGACACTAGACTCTGTCTGTGTATTTTGCTATCTACTGCATCACCTCCATACAAAAACGCCAGGAACAGGGCTTAGCATATGGTAGGTGCTTTAACAATATGCTGAATTTTAACAATTGTTTAATAATACCACATCTTCATGGACAAGCCAAATATAATATTAGCTCTGAATGTATTTCTAAAAAGATTTAATTTCTACTAACTCAAGAGAAAAAGACTATATTACATATAAAATTATCTTTTCTTTATATAGTGTTTTCTATTGTCTTTTCCTATAAACCATTACCTATATATTCACTAAATTATATAATATATAATGCATTGGGAGTTCATGTATTCTATTGTCTGTTCCCTACGTAAGGCCTAAATCATTCAAGTGAAAAACTTATACCACAACTTGTTATTATCAAAATAATGATTTCTTGTTCATTATATGACATAAAGAAAACTATTTTCTAAAAATCAATTCCTGTTTATATGAATTTAATTTTAAAATGATCCTCAAAACTCAAAAACATGCCAAATTACATCAAATTAACTTTACCAAATAATAAATTAGGACATATTTTAAAAATTGATTCTTCCATTAAAAAACAAAAAAGTAAATGAGAGAAAAATTAAAACTAGAAGACACTGAAATATGCACTTTTATATATTTGTGGTGCAAGTACATATCCAAATTGTTTCTGATCAGTCACATTTTTTTTAGACAATACACATATCTGAAATGATCAGGACCAGCTCTGGCTGTTTCCTACAGATAGTCTCCACAAACTGTTGGTAGCCTGGTAAATTAAAGTGATTCATCAATGTCATCCCTGTCTCAAATGCACAAGATTGGCAAGCAGAGATGGATACAGAGTAGAGAAAATGTGCCAGATGTGTTGGATGCTTGCAGTTTTTTCAAACAGGATATTTACCTCTCGGTGCTGAAGTCTATTAAACATGATTTCTGTTTTTTTTTATATTGTCAGAATTCTTTTCTATTAAAATATTTCTTAGAGTTACAGCTAAAGACACTGAAAAAGATGCAGCACTTTCAATATCCTTAGTAGTTATCTATATTTTTCCCAAATTCAAAAGCAAATTAAGAAATGTTAAACATCTATTCATGTATAGGGGGAAATAAATCACATGGGTGACAGTCAGTAGAGGAACAGGAGAGAAGCATCTCAGTTTTTCTTGTTCTATTTTTTTCTTTTTTTTTTTTGAGGTAAGTGATAAAGTAATACAATTAAATTTTTAAATTACATGTTTTTAATAACCTCCCAATGAATATTAAAGACATAGACATTTCATATTTTAATTATTAATTGTTGTGCTGATTCCTCATATGCTCATTTCTTCTTTCCTAATATATAACAAGAAATCTGAAGGATCTGATTTCCAGCATTTAATTCAATATCTATTTGAGCATGAACTACTTATAAGATATGGTTTTAGTATACAATCGTGATACCAAAACAGGTATAGTTATAACACCTGTCCCAAAATAATTATATTTCTCAATACCTAAAACTGAACAATACCCCATATGTTAATACAAATCTATTTACAATAAAATGTATAATTTTTGGAAAATAAATTTAAACTCACAAATGGGGTGGTTAAGTACTATATTTGGGACTGAGGTTCAGGTGAGTGGTCCAGATTAAGAATGCATTTTCTTTCCTTCTTTCTCTTAAACAATGAAAATGAATAATATAAAATGTATGTGGTGTGAAAAATAAACTCTAACCCCAATCAAGACAGTTAAATAGTTAAGACATACCTTACTAGACATCTACAACTTGGAAGTCATTCTTTAAAAAAAAACAAAACAAAACAAAAAAAACCTTGGTAACAGACTCAATCATTTCTTTCCAAATCCACTCCTTCTCCTATATTTTTTACCATGTTTTGGAGACCCAAAATAAAAGAATTAGCTACAACATTTCCCTCCTTCTCACCAAAACTAAGCAACCAATCAGTGCATAGCCTATCTAATTATTTTCTTTCTAAATAGTTCATGTTCCTCATCCCTATTTCTGTATCTCTAATTCATGTTACAATCATTCTCATTTGAATTAAAATAATTTACAGATTGTCTCTCTGTGGTCAACTTAGATTCTTTTCACTGAGGCTAGCATCAGAATTTTGAAATGTCAGTTTCACACCTTTAATAATTTCTCCTTGAACCTTTGACGAATTCAAGCCTTTTCGGGGAACATCAAATGCCTTACTCACCAACCTCACATCTCACCAATATAAGCTTCTTCCTCATGGCCAATACTATGTAAACTCTAGATCTAGAGACATCTCACACCCCAGGTATACTATTCTCTTCACTTCTTCATTTTTCTTTTGCATATTCTATGCCTCAGTCTGGAGTTATAACCCCTCTCCAACTCATGCATAGTAAATTAATCATAAAAAATCAAGACCTTATGAAGTTATCACTTGCTCCTAATATGTAGTTAATTGCATATACTTAGATAATTAAAACCAGAGTGCCTAACAGTACATTTAGTCTTTTATATCTTATTATATTTAAAAACCTTCCTTGTTTAGCAGCTGAAATCTCTCTTAGAAATGACATCTTAGAACTCTATTATGCACATCTTAAATATAATATACTCTGTTGCAGTTTCACAGTTGAAAAATTTTCAGAAACATTCCATTCACTGTATTATTTAAAAAACACTAAACACTTTACTTAACTAATGGAACCTTATGAATTTGAAATGTAGGTATAATTTCTTTGACTCTTTCCTGCATTATGCCTTAATATAGAAAAGAAACTTATGGCAACACATTTGTCCATTAGAGAAGTGTTACTCAAATTTAATGAAAAAAAATTATCCAGGAATGGAGAGGGGTCTTGTTAAAAAGCACATTCTGGCTCAGTAGGTCCAGAATGGAGCCTTAGATTCCACATTTCTAACAAGCTTCCAGGTGATGCAGTTGCTGTCAGTAAGTTTTGAAAAATATTCTGCTTCTTTTTACCAACTTAATCATATCCTTTCAGAGATAAAAGTGACAAACTTTATCGAATAGAATTTTTTACAAGGGGTCAGTACATTTCATTGAACATTTATTCACAGTTATAAAAGAATACACATAAACTAATTCACAGACACCACAGCCTTTGTTGTCTGAACCCATTTCACCCTAACCCTGAGACAGCTCCCAAGGTTAAAAGTGGAGCAGTATTTTCAAGTTTTTAAAGTCATGTTTTTTACTGAACCTTTGCCAGAAAATTATGTATTTGGGGAATTATTTGGATTTGTCTGGTCTATTATTAAAGTGGATACTTTGATTCTAGCTTAGCCACCAGTGCCCTATGTCTATTTTCTCAGTCAAATACAGCAAAAAACAGAGAATTTGGGGCCTTCCCAATCATTACACTAACCCAAAATCATCTTAAATTTAGTAGTAGTTTTATTATAAAAACACATTTCTAAAATGTGTATTTGCTACCAAAGTAGACAGGACCTTGATTTAACAAAATAGACATGCACAAGTATTGCTGGATATTTTAAAACGAAGATCAACTGTGTTTTTCCTGAAATTTGGGAAAATCAATCTTATGCTGAAATCTATAAAATGATAGCTCACTCACCCATCATTAAACAACTCTGCCAAAGGTAGAAAGTGGTTTTATTTCTAACAAACAAGTAGGTCAAGGATATTCTTTTCCCAGCCAATGTGCTTAAGAAATAAACATTGGTGAGAAGACTTTCATTTACTAAATGCTCACTCAAGTGAAAAAGTTGAAAAACTGCTTTAAAAATAAAATATTTTTATAGCTAGCTTTGTAAAGAAGGGATACAATGTAGTCTTTCATTGTTGATGATAATGCTTCACTGGCTGAGTATTACAGTACTTACTTGCTTAGGAGAATTTTTATATAATTCCTATCTAATCATTTTTAAATAACCTATTTCTTCTGATAGAATTCTATTCATCCAAAAATAATGTATAAAAAAATATAGTACTCAAAACATTAATTCATGGCACATATCTTATAATTAATGAGCTTTTAAAACTGGAATCCTTAGTCATTTTTCTCCTCTTAATAACAAATCTGTCAAAAAGAATTTACATAACTGTACATAATTTACATAACTGTACAATCAAACCCAAACTGAAAAACCAAACAGGAATGCTCTATTAGAAGAAAAAATTAGAATAAAATGTAACATTCCTTGAAGAGCATACTAAATAGAAGACTCAAGATTCTCTGTAAAGGTCCTTTAAGATTCAACAGAAAACAAGTGATTGCTTCAACCTCTCTGAACCTCAGTTTCTTCATTTATAAAATTAAGAAAATGTTCCAAAGCATATCTGTAAAGTGAATTAAACCAAAAAAATCTATATGATTGTTCAAATTTCAGAATTTATTCTCACCTAAAACTAAGTGAATAAGAATTTTCTTATTTTGCTATACATCAAATCCACTACTCTGGCCTCATCTTTCAGCATAAGCTCTTTTTTAGGAAATACATATGCTTTTCATTGCCCTGTAATGACTTAGCAACCACAATACAGATGGTATTAAAAGAACTGAAAATCCACAGTTCATTTGTTTTTGGGGGTGGCAGGTGGGGAACAATAGTTATTGCCCACTGAAGGGACCAATCACATTTTATATTGGTAAGCTTTAACCTCTAGTGTGTCCCTCAGTACTCTCTAACAAGGATCAGTTTGTCCCTCTCTAAAGCACCTCCATGATCTAGTAATACTTTTTCCTCTCTTTTCAAACTTCTAGAACCTCCTGATATAACATGGGAGGTAAAGTGCATGGGCCCCAGGCCCATGCACTTTACCTCCCCCAGTTAAAAAAGACAAACACTTCTTGCACCTAGCCCAGGCCTATTCTTCCACATTGACACTACATTCCATCCCCTTTCAGATAATGAATGGCCTCATTCCAGATATAATTGTGCTTGTTCTCAATTGCATAGTTGACTTTATTTTATCTTTTGAAGCATTCCCTACACATTACTCAGATTATTCCCTACATATTATTCAGATTATTCACTATGAAAATAATGTATTCAAACTTAAAAAAAATTCATCCTTCCCTTCTTTCAGTTATTGTCCTCTTCTTTTTTTATAGAAAAATTATTCAAAAGTGTCTCTTGTCATACTTGCTGTGTCCATGGCTGCTTCTTCCATTTCCTTTCCATCCTCCAGACAAGTCTATATCACCACCATTTCAATGATGCACCTTTTGTCAAAGTGACAAATAATCTTGATATTGCTAAGGTCACTTTAAATTCAGTTCTCATTTTATTTAAGACCTATGGACAGCATTTGTTAGAGCTCACTGATCCCTTCCAGAAATTCTTTCCTTGGCTTCTTGGCTTTTCCACTCCTTCTCTGGCTTATCCTACACCATGTACTTGAGGGTTCTTCCTCATCATCCATAATATCCCCATGTGCACACTCATCAAGCTTCATTCTTGGATCTCTCCTCTTCTTATGTGCACTATTTTGCCAGATGACCTCAACTAGTTCTGCTCTTAAATGCCAGTGATATACTGGAATCCCAAATCTATGTCTCCATTTCATACCTTGCTTCTGAAATCCAGATTCACATCTTCCACAGCCTATCCAGTACTTCCATTTGGATGTCTAATAGACAGCTCAACTATAATATGTCCTAAAATAAACACTCCATTTTCCCCTGACAGCTGTTTATCTTAAAATCTCTGACCCCATCTCAGAAAATGGCAACTGTATCACCAAAGGTCCAAACAAAAAGTCATTCATCCCTGCTGTCCCTTTCTGTCACTTGCATGTCAATCCTTTAGTAATTCCTATAAACATTTCCACCTCTACCACCATCAAAGCCACCATCTTCTTTCTCCTGATTACATTGCTATCAGGTATCTTCAACACTGAAGCTGGAGTACACCTGGTAAGTAAGAACTCAGATCGTATAGCTCCTTTTTAAAAACACTATACCCTGTACTCTATCACAAAGAATAAAAGCCAAAATCCTTACAAAGGCCTTCCTCCTTCCTCACCAGCCACTATTCTTCCTCTCAACCATCTGCTACAGACACACTGTTATCCCTGCTGGGTGAGTACTTTCCTACTAAAAGGATTTTGCACTTGATATTCTCCCCATAAACTTGCCATCCAAAGATTCCTGTTCAAACATTACCTCACCAGAGACACCTCCTCTGCATGTCTTATATAAGATGCAACTACCACTGCACTCCTATTTTGCTTCATCCTGCTTTACTTTTCTCTTTAGCACCTATCACTGTCAGCCATAGAATATATTTTCAGTCGTTCAGAGTTAAGAATTCAAAAACTGCAAGAATCATCAATTTGGAATAAGTCAAATATAGACTATTTATGGGAAACAACTTTCTAACATGATCAAATGTTTATGCCATTTATTCAGGGTTGAAACATATTTTTCATTTGTTCTTTGTTCCTTTGAAACTTAAGACAGTCAACCCTCTGAGTGCATTTAAATATATGAAGTTTGTAACCTTTTTGAGTGACACAGCATAAAGAAAAAAATTAATGCGAGTAAAAATTGGATGTTATTTAAGATGGAGTTATTCAAGTAATAAAAATATTTCCAAAAGAAAACATTGTGATTATTTAATACCCAAATTCATTAGTGCCCATCACATATTTAAATGAACAAAATTAATTTGAATACTGGTAAATATAACAATCCAAACAAATACAGCTGCTTTTTCAAGTTGTCTTCAAAACTTGAGCTCTCTCAGTGAGTATTTCGAAATTCAAAATGCCTTTTAATATCTTATTTTGGTAATATAAAAATATGGAAACTACAAAATGCTTTGATTAAAGTTATATAGACAAATCAAAAAGTCTCCCAAAAAAAGATGCCTAATTGGAAGATACAACTTGAAATTTTTCTACTTAATGCAAGTGGTTATAAGATCAGAGTTGTACTCAAATAACCAAAGGGCTTGTATTTGGTTGATGTTTGCACTTAAGCTTAACACTTTATTAGGATAGACTGTCTCCTTAAAGAGGAGACCTGTTTTCTTCAAAATTTCCAACTATTTTATATTTTGTTCTTTTCTACTTCATTTTATCTGCTCATACATATGCTCAAGATTCTTGAAGTCCTTGAGAAAAAGTCAAAAAGCAAAACACAATGAATTTCTTAGTTGTCTTGTTTCTCTCAAGAATTTATTAATAAAACATTCTCCTGATTATATTATCCACATCTAGTAATACTCTCTCTTCCTTACCTCTACAATGAAATCTAAGATTGTTAGGGTACCTATTAGGGCAGATTGCATTTTCCAAGAGGACTGTAGGAAAGCCTTCACCCCACCTACTTTTAGTTTATATGATTTTGCCACCACCACCCAATTTGAAGGCAGAATCAAATTTTTCTCCTCTTGAGTCTTAGCTGGCCTCAGTAGTTCTTTTGTCCCTAAGAGAACACAATAGAGATGTCATTGTCATAAAAGTAGTTTCTTTTCCTCTTGAACACCTGTGAGCAACACTCAAAAATCTTCATTCTTACTATAAATGCAAGTACACCAATTGTTCTCTTTCCTAGAAGTAAAACTATTCATGCTGGAATTCTGCAGGGCCAATTATGGTTGGTTGAATCATCAGGAAATAACAGTTAGAGATATATGATTCTTATAAATGGCTTCTGAGCAGGGATTTATAAACTCACAAATTTATAGGCATATAGAACTTAAAGTTTAGAACGGAAGATATGTTGATCATATCACATATAAAGATTCCAAATGCCATTATACTTATAAGAAGCACTTCAAAGGAATTCTTTGAGGATTTTACTTTTATTCAAATGATGGAAGGAAAACTACTAAATTCTGAGCCCTTGTGTCATATTAATAAGCAAAGAAGATGTCTATAAAGTTGCATTGTTTCTAACATATAGCAGATCCTCTCAGCAAAATGGAAAGTGTCCAGTGTGTGAGAATACACACAAAACAATTTAAGTAAGAAAAAAGCACATCTCTTCCATAAGATAATATAACTATCTGTGTTAGCTTTCATCACTATGATCAAAATATCCTACAAGAACAACTTAGACGAAGACAAATTTATTTTGGCTCACACTTTAAGAGGTTTAGTTTATAGTAGGCTGACTTCATTGCTCTGTGCCCAAGGTGAAGAAGGAAAACATGGCAGAAGGGCATGGTGGGGAAGTACTCCTCCATTCATGAAGACAGGATATAAAGAAAGAGGAAAGGGCAGGGGCTTCAGGGAAGGTGAACCATTCTAGGGCATGTGCCCAATCACCCCCTTCCTCCAGCCTGACAACAGTTACCACCCAATTAGTGTATTCAACCTAGGAAGGAATGATTATAGTTCTCACAATGTAACCACTTTGCCTCTGAATATCTCCTCATTAACACAGGAGTTTGGGGAGGATACCTAATATCCAAACCATAACACTGTTGTAATGTTAATTACATAATGTAACAAAAGTATGATTATGTAAAACAATTATTTTAACAGTAATCATTGAGCATTAAACGTTAAAGTCTAATATTTCCATTCTAAGACATAATATTTAAGTTAATTATTTAGCCATAGATTTTATAGAAACTATGTCATTATTAATCCATATATTTATGATACATTTAATATATTTCTCATTATTTATGAAAAATTCTGGCAGGCTTATTTAAATATTAGTTATGTGAAAGCAAATGGTTTGTTTTTTACAATGTCAGTGGGATCTGAATTCACTTCTCTCCTAAATTCAATTCATTATAGAGATATGAGTACCACAAAACAAATTCATTAACTTTTGATTCTTTACCTTTGACCCTTGTCAAAGGGATAAATTACAATGTAGTTTAAAGATCTTACTTTATTTTGCAATTCTAGAATATAGCAATTTTATTCCATAGAATAAAGTGTGTCTACCTCCTGCTCCAGTCAAAAAAAGGCTGCAGTGAACATCTCCCTAAGACTCTGGCATACCCCAGCTTCCCTACCATGGACACAGAAAAGTGGAATTGCTGAGTCAAAGAGAGTATCTTTATTTCCATAATTGTGCCAAATTGTTCTTAAGAAAAAGTTTCCAGTGTCCTGAGCAAAAGAGAAAAAGGTCATATAGACTGAGAAGGGCTGAAGGAAGCAGCAGCAGCAAAAAAAAAAAAAAAAAACACAGAGAAAAGAGAAATAATGTTAGTTAATTAGTTTCCTTGTAAGAACAGGGAGACAGAATAACAGAATAATAAAAATAACTGGTTAATGTCAGATTACTTCCCATTACCATTCTACAAGGATTAAAGCGGTGAACTGCAGTACCACGCCAATTCAAACTATCATGTTTGGCAAATTTTGTTGTTTTTCTCTCCCTGTTTCTCAGAAGACCAGATAACAAATCAGCTTCAGTTTGGTGACATGGAACTTGATTCTGGGTGACTATTTTATTTCAGTCTGGTCTGTTGGGGCCCAGTGTGGCGCTCAGTCCGAAAAAAACAGTCACCTATAATTTTACTTAATACCATTAAATGAAGCTTAATATAAAGAGTGGAATGTTTTACAAATATTTATTGCTTTGTTTTATGACAGTATGGAAAACTGAACCCAGGGCCTCCTGCATGCTAGGCAAATGCTCTACTACCGAGCTACATCTCTAGCCCCTATGAAAAGGTTTTAAAGGTTCCCTTTTTAAAACTACTACACATTCTCTTGTTTAAAACTACGTGTAGTGGTTTTTAAAAGATCACAAAATTATTCAGTTTTGCTATCTCTGTCTTTAATTAACATTCTATTATTTAAAATAATAGAATGCTGAATTTCATGCAGAAATTAGCTGTAATTATTACAAAGATAACTATTTAAACTCACAACTCAGTTTTAAGAAATAATATATACTATATACACAGTCAATTTTAAAGCATTACTTTTACTTTCTTTTTCTGCAGATTTTGCACATTAGGTTCTATGGAATAATCACTACTTCCTTTAGAACTATGCAAACAGAAAAGATTGAGCATTAACCATGCCTGCAGATGCAGATCAAAGAGGGGAAAAGGAAATGTCTGCTCAATTTCCTCCCTGTTAACAGAAGACCTTTCACCTACATTGCTGTTTCTTGGACCATTGAAAAGACTATAAGCAGAGCCTTGAAGGGTCATGGAGGGTTTCCCTGTTTAGTGGTTAAGTAGGAAATCCAAATCTATATTATTAAGATTAGGGAATAGCAAAACAGCAAGATGCTAAGAGAGAAAGGTTGCAGCAATTTTAATTACACACAATGTTGAGTAGGAGGAACTATAGCTGGATAAAATAAAAATAAAATAATTACTCAGGCATAAAGAAGAATGACTTTATGGCATGTACCAGTAAATGGACAGATCTGGAGCCTATCATGCTAAGTGAAATAAGCCAGCTCCAAAAAACAAAGGTCAAATGTTTTTGCTGATATATGGAAGCTGAACCACAATAAAGGGGGATGGGAAGAACTTCAGTAGATTAGACAAAGAGGAGCAAAAGGAAAGCAGGGGGGACAGGAATCAGAAAGAGAGCAGAATAACTCTAACATAATTTTCCTAAGTGTACATAAGAAAATGCCTAAGTGAATTCCACCATTGTGTCTACCCACAAGAATGGGGGCCTACTTCGAATAAGATATATCTTGTTCATGTATAATTTTATCAAAATGGATTCTGCTGTCATGTATAACTAAGAAGAACCACCAACAACAACAACAAAAAATGCAGAAACCCAACATAGAGTAAGATGGTTTGACTCAATTCTAAAAAGGAAAGTAGTAAAATACAGGAGAGAATTAACAATGACTGATAAACATCATTCTTAATATGACTAACATTTTTTTACAGTACTGCAACCAATTTTTTTACATCCAAAAAAGAAGACAAAAGCAGTAGGCAAACACAACGAGTTTAATTATTACAGAGAAATTTTAAAGGAAGTCCTAAAAATTTAATCTTGCACAAAATGAAGAAAAACTAAACTTTGAAGTGTAATACCACACACTGAAAACCTTTTATTGTACAATCCATTGTTTTCAAATAAAATTAGAACTGTCTTACAGCCTTACTCATTAGATTGTAGTCTAAGCAAGGTCTTTTCTAATGGATGGGTTGTTGGTTTAGGTTTTTGCTGTTGTTGTTGCTGTTTTTTGCATCATGGCCCTCTGGGCAGTTCAAAAGAGGAACATGGCCAAGTTCCATCCCAGCAGGAGAGCCTGGTGTGGGCAGACTGCCCCCTCCCCTTAACCTTAGAGGTGGGAGCTGTTGGATTTTGCCTCTGCATCATCTGCCCAACACTGCTGCTCATTGGTAAATTCTCCCAGATCTCTACCAAAGTCAGAGAACATGAAAAGAGGATGCTCAACTTCTCTGTGCAAGTCTAAGCTAGGAATTCCACCACTGGGCTACCAGGACTGAGAGACTTATTGTCTTTTCCTTTCTGTATCCACACAGTTGTTTTAGTGGGTCATCTTTTATCACTTCTTTCTAAAGTTAAGAGGAGCAATAAGGAACAGAAGACTGTCCAATAGACACTGCAATAGGCTCCATTTCTTCTGCACAGGGAGGCCTCCAGGGCATCTCCTGAAAGGACAAAATGAGAGCCCTAAAACTGATCTCCAGCAAATGCTTTCATTTATTGAAAATACAGAGCCAAATTAGACTGCATTAGAAAGAACACTCAACTACTTTATCATAAACAATGAAATATGTAAGAGGAGAGTCATGGCATACCCCTGTATTCTGTCTACATTAAGAGTATCTTCGGAAATCAGTTGTTTCTGCAGACATGTTACAGGAAAGAACCTTGTCAGTCTTCCATAATTATACATTAAAGAAACTCATGATGGAAAATTTACAGTCTCCTATAATTTTTTGAAAATCATTTAAAAATTAGTGGATAATCAAACATAGATTGCAGATATTCCTGAGCCTTTTAACTGAAGAATTTTTAATGAGGTACAAACAAAGTATTGTGCCTATCATTTATCAATTTACATGAGTCATTAGAAATCACATAAGCAGCTGTGGTTCAGGAAAAATGCATTTTCATAGATGAAAAGATGGTAATTTCAGTGAATAAATGAATAAATGTCATCATCTAACTAAATGTGACAGACTATGTAATTAGAAAGATATAATTAGAAAGTATTCCTAAATTCTGGAAATAATGATAAAACAGCTCTTCGAATATCTTTTGCGGACTTGTGAAAATAGAGAAGTTCTCCCAAATATATGTTCCAAGGGACAATAGATTCCTAAGTGTTAACAGTAATGATAAGAAAATAAACCCCTTATTCCAACAGTTTGGAAAGACTTATTAAGTAAAACCAAAAAGATTTACATCCAAGGAAGTTCAGTACGTTGGGATTCACTCTAAATCACTATCTAGGGTTATTTAGGTTTTAATACTTTTATATAAAAGAATTCTATTTTTATACAATATCTTGAAAGATTGATATTCTGCTGATATATTTTTGGAAACACTGAATAATCTTTTGATATTGTCCTATGTCCTTAGAAAACATAGTTAAAACTAAATGATTGACTTACAAACTCCTTAAATTGTATGACAATCTTCTTTACTAGTAACTTGAAATCCATTATAAACTAGTAAAATATTTAGCAAGTATTATGATTGTTTTCTATAAATTGATTCAAAATCTAGCTTTCTTTCCATTTTCTTATCATTCTCTCTTTCCACCCTACATAAATTCTGCTAAATTCTCAACAGTCAGAATAAGTTTACATATGCTATACACCACTTATTTGATTTAAACTTTCTCTGAACAGCTTTAATTCTAATCTTATCCAGAAGTAGTAATAGAGTATCAATCAGCTATTGGCATTTTTCTTTTTTAGTATGGGGTATTGAACTCAGGGTCACTTAATCACAGAGCCACATCTTTTTTGGGGGGGGTTTATTATATTTAGAGGCAGGATCTCATGGAGTTGCTTAGTGCCTCACTAAATTGATAAAGGCTGCCTTTGAACTTGCAGTCCTCCTGCCTCAGCCTCCTGAAACACTGGGATTACAGGTGTGCACCACCTATGCAAGGTTCTGGCATTATTCATGTGTCTAATTCAAATTGAGATGTAAAGTAAATATAACACACATTTAATTTAAAATTTTTAAAAATCAAATGTTTTAATAATTTTATATTGGTCATATATTAAAATCATGATATTTTATATATTGATTAATTAAATTTATTAGTAAATTAGTTTTACATGTTTATAGTTTACTTTTTAAAGTATAGCCATTCAAAAACTTAAACTCACACATGGAGTTCACATATTTCTATGGATCAACTCCCTCCATACCATACATTTTACTCAATTCGAATACCTGTGCAAATTATATAATAATATGTGTTAATTTATTTTCCTTGTCTCTTCAGCATGTTCTTTTAGAAACAGATGTCTACAGTCTATAGAGAGCCTAGAAAAGTTTATATAATGTTAATACACATACATATACTTTGATATATTAAATCAAGTAGAAATTGAATTGTTTATTTCACTTGTTGAGCTGGCTCTGAGATTAAAGTTTAATTTGTACGTTTACCTAAGTAATGGTAAGGGGGTAGCACAGACAAAGCTGTTTCTATTAGTCAACATATATGCCACACACACTAAGAATTAACTTGTTAAGACAGACTGAGGAATTTTCATCTAAGTCCCTTCTCACATTCCTTGACAGGACTTAGAAGTAGTTAGGAACTCTAAGAATTTTGGCTGTGCTTCTTTGGGAAATGTGTTTACATATTATACTTTACCATAAAGATTAAATAAAAATGGATGCTAGTTTTCCCCATAGACTTTGAAATTCTTGAGGACTGAAAATATTTCCTAATAATCTTTATATTTATAGAAAATATTTATAGAAAATACCATCATTCATAGCACATGGTCAGAGCTACAAAAATAGCAGAATTAGTCTATAAAATCAAAAGTACACTCTTTGTAATGATATAAAGGTAGATGAATAGATGCTAACATACACACACACACACACACATACACACAACATACGTTATATTTTTCTCTTCCCTTATAAATGAGATAATACCTGTGGAACCAACCTAGATGCCCTTCAATAGATGAATGGATAAAAAAAATGTGGCATTTATACACAATGGAGTATTACTCTGCATTAAAAAATGAAAAAAATCACGGAATTTCCAGGGAAATAGATGGCACTAGAGCAGATTATGCTAAGTGAAGCTAGCCAATCCCTAAAAAACAAATGCCAAATGTCATCTTTGATATAAGGAGAGCAACTAAGAACAGAATAGGGAGGAAGAGCATGAGAAGAAGATCACCACTAAACAGGGACGAGAGGGGGGAGAGAAAGAGAGAGAGAAGGGAAATTGCATGGTAAAGGAAGGAGACCCTCATTGTTATACAAAATTATATATAAGAGGAAGTGAGGGGAAAGGGGAAAAAAAACAAAAGAGAGAAATGAATTACAGTAGATGGGGTAGAGAGAGAAAATGGGAAGGGAGGGGAGGGGAGGAAAGGGGAGGGGAGGGGGGATAGTAGAGAATAGGAAAGGCAGCAGAATACAACATACACTAGTATGGCAGTAGGTACAAAAGTGGATGTGTAACCGATGTGAATCTGCAATATGTATATGGGGTAAAAATGGGAGTTCATAATCCACTTGAATCAAATGTATAAAATATGATATGTCAAGAGCTTTGTAATGTTTTGAACAACTAATAATAAAAAATAAACAAAAATAAAAATAAATAAATAAATGAGATAATACCCATGCTTAAATGGTTTGATTTTAGACTTTTCAACATTACAGTGGAGTAAGAAACTGTAAATTGCACTCTTTCCTGGCTAACAACAATGTGATAAAATACTCTCTTTTGATTCTGGGCAACAGCAGGGAGTCAGCTCCCAGTCAGCCACTGGATCAGGAGGGTAAACCAGAATCAGGTCATAACTCCATCATAAGTTGAGGAGTATCTGCATAAAAATATATTAGGTAATATTTATAAGAGCTCTCAGCAGTACAAAACGCGTTTTTAAAAAGTCCTTCCCAAGTCACTTTTTATTAATGCATTTTATATTTTAGACTATAGATGAAGTATAATCACAAATTTCCTAAGGAATTAGCATACTTTATAGCAATAGATATTGAAAGTTCTAAAATGGCCTTTCTTCATAAGCAAAATGTGCTTCTCTGATTTTTATATGATTATTTAGAGCCTAAAAGTATCCTCTAACTTACAAAGCTCTCAAATAGGTATCAAAATACTTTCATACCCAGTTATGACTGTTGGTTAAAGTATTAAATATCCTTTTGAAAACAGTAATCTGCTATCTAGGAAAAACAACATAGAAACCATTATTAATTATATAATCTTCAGTAGAATTTAAGAGGAAGTCTCCTATGAAATTCAACCCAAGGATGGAAGATTCTGTTTACTTTTAGAAAATGTTTTAGTGTGGGATGGTTCTGAGTGGGAGTACCACAATATGCCATCATAGCTTTAGTTTTGAGGGAACAGGGTACTAGGTATCAGGCTATCAGCAAGCAGTCAGAAAATAAGTGTGGTGGAGGTCGGGGGCAGGAATAATAATGTAATGAGAAAAACACTGCATTGAAATCAGAAACCATGAATTTGAATTCTAATTCTTCCATTTGTCTGCAACACAATATTGTGCAAATTCCTTAAGTAAATATAGGTCTGCTTTTCTGTAAGAATGAAACATCAAGTTTTGTGAGCATTAGAGAATATATATATATAAGGAGACTGGCTCATGAAACTTTTCACCTACTATAATTACCAAAAACAACATGAAAAAAATCACAAAACTCCATTGTAACAAAGGTCACTAATTTCACAAATGCAAGGCCTTGTTGATCCTATGATTCTGAATAAGGATCACATCAGGTGAATCAAATACTGATTATCCAAAATCTTCCTGGATACATTTTTCTTTCTTCAGTCTGTTTTACATTGCTTGAGAAGAAAGGAGAAGTCTAGAAGTCTTAATTATATACTCTTGGGTTTGTGTAAAATTTTTGACAATTTTATTTATTAATTTGTAAATTTTTGTTAACAGAATAATTCATATATTTATAAGTACAGTACACATTTTAGTACAGGATACACAGGGTAACTGGCATATGTATCCCCTAAAACATTTTTTTTTCCTTTATACTGGGAACATTCAAAATTCTTTTGCTTTTCTATTTCATCCTCAGAAAATTCACTACAGGTATATACATTTTTTTCAGATTCTGTATATTGATTTTTGTCTCCTACTAACTTAATAAATTCACTTATAACTTCCAAAATATTTTTTGGTGGAATCTGTAGGTTTTTCTATTTGTAAAATCATGTCATCAGCAAAAAGGAATAATTTAACCCCTTCCTTTCCTATTTGGGTGCCCTTTATTTTTTTCTCTATCTTTTTTGCTCTGGCTAAGATTCTTAATAATATATGGAACAAAGAAACAATCAATGAGGTGAACAGAGAACCTACATTTTAGAAACAAATTTTTACCACACACACAACAGATAGATCACTAATCTCCAGGATACATAAAGAACTCAAAAAGCTTAACACCAAAAAAATAAACAAACCAATCAATAAATGGACTAAGGAGCTGAAAAGACACTTCTCGGCCAGGTAGGGGAAGGGTGACCACCGACAGAAAAGGCCCAGTGGCCCGCGGCGGGACAGAGCTTCCAATCACTCCTGCAAGGTAGGCGGGCCTGCGACCCACCGGCAGAAGAGGAGCAGCCGCCTGCTGAGAGGCTGAGCCGCCCCCTCCCCCTGCGCCGGCATAGTAGAGGGAACTGGGACCAAACACAGAGCAGGCCCAGCGGCCTGCTGAGGGGCAGACCCGCCCCCCACCCCCCTCGCCTGCCAGGTAGGGGAAGGGTGACCACAGACAGAAAAGGCCCAGTGGCCCGCAGCGGGACAGAGCTTCCAATCACTCCTGCAAGGTAGGCGGGCCTGCGACCCACTGGCAGAAGAGGAGCAGCGGCCTGCTGAGAGGCAGAGCCGCCCCCTCCCCCCCGCGCCTGCAAGGTAATCGGAACTGAGACCACCATCAGAACAGGTCAGACCTGCAACCGAGAGACAGAACAGGCCCAGTGGCCTGAGGAAGGGTAGAGCCGCCCCCCCCCCACGCCTGCAAAGTAGGCGGACCTGCGACCCACTGGCAGTACAGCCCCAGAGGCCTGCAGAGGGGCAGTGCCGCTGCCTGCGCCTGCAAAGTAGGCAGAACGGCGACCACCGACAGAACAAGCCTAGCGGCCCGCAGAGGGACAGAGCCGCCGCCCGCGCCTGCAAGGACGGCGGACCTGCTACCGACTGGCAGAGCAGGCCCAGCGGCCTGCCGGCGTGGTAGGCACATTGCCCCAATTGGCGGAGGGGCAGAGCCGCCGCCCGTGCCTGCGAGGGAGACTTTGCAACTATACAAGACCAATATAAATATATAGGGGGAAAATTCAATAGCACAACAGTTTCACCAAGAAGAAAGGAACGCGAACAGTATGAAGAGACAAGGAAAGAAAGGACCACAAGCATTGCAGGTCAACTCAACTTTAGAAGAGGTAATAGCTGCAGCTGATGGAATGTCAGATAAAGAATTCAGGATATACATGCTTCAGATGATCTGGAGTCTCAAGGAAGACATCAGACAGCAAAATCAGACAATGAAAGATCACTTCAACAATGAATTACATAAACAAATCCAAGAAGCAAAAGATCAACTATACAGGGAAATAGAGGTTATAAAAAACAAACAAACAGAAATCCTAGAAATGCAGGAAGCAATAAGCCAACTTAAAAACTCAATTGAGAATACTACCAGCAGAGTAGAACACTTAGAAGACAGAACATCAGACAATGAAGATAAAGTATTTCAACTTGAAAAGAACATAGACAGCTCAGCAAGACTGTTAAGAAACCATGAGCAGAACATCCAAGAAATATGGGATAACATCAAGAGACCAAATTTAAGAGTCATTGGGATACAGGAAGGAACAGAGTTTCAAACCAAAGGAATGAGCAATCTATTCAATGAAATAATTCGAGAAAACTTCCCAGACTTGAAGAATGAGACAGAACCCCAAATCCTAGAAGCCTACAGGACGCCGAATGTGCAAAATCATAAGAGACCCACACCTAGACACATTATAATGAAGATGCCCAACATACAGAACAAGGAGAGAATTTTAAAAGCTACAAGAGAAAGGAAGCAGATCACATTTAGGGGTAAGCCAATCAGGATAACAGCTGATCTTTCAACACAGACTCTGAAAGCTAGAAGATCCTGGAATAACATATTTCAAACACTGAAAGAAAATGGGTTCCAACCAAGAATTGTGTTTCCAGCGAAATTAAGCTTCAGGATGGAAGATGAAATTAAAACCTTCCACGATAAACAAAAGTTAAAAGAATTTGCAGCTAGAAAACCATCTCTTCAAAACATCCTTGGCAAAACATTACAGGAAGAGGAAATGGAAAATAACAATGAAAACCAACAGTGGGAGGTAGGACACTAAAGGGGGGAAAATAATCAAAGTGGAAAACAAACCATGTTTAGTAACATAAATAAACAAATATGGCTGGAAGAACAACCCATATCTCAATAATAACCCTAAATGTTAATGGCTTAAACTCACCAATCAAGAGACACAGGCTAGTAGAATGGATCACAAAACAAGACCCAACAATATGCTGCCTACAGGAGACGCATTTGATAGGAAAAGACATACATAGGCTGAAGGTGAAAGGTTGGGAAAAATCATATCACTCATATGGACTTCGGAAACAAGCAGGAGTATCCATACTCATATCAAATAAAATAGATTTTAAGCCAAAGTTAATCAAAAGGGATAAAGAGGGACACTACATACTGCTCAAGGGAACCATACACCAACAAGACATAACAATCATAAATATATATGCCCCAAACAATGGTGCAGCTATGTTCATCAAACAAACTCTTCTCAAGTTCAAGAGTCTAATAGACCACCATACAATAATCATGGGAGACTTCAACACACCTCTCTCACCACTGGACAGATCTTCCAAACAAAAGTTGAATAAGGAAACTATAGAACTCAATAACACAATTAATAACCTAGACTTAATTGACATATATAGAATATACCACCCAACATCAAACAGTTACACGTTTTTCTCAGCAGCACATGGATCCTTCTCAAAAATAGATCATATATTATGTCACAGGGAAACTCTTAGACAATACAAAGGAGTAGAGATAATACCATGCATCCTATCTGATCATAATGGAATGGAACTGAAAATCAACGATAAAAGAAGGAAGGAAAAAGAATATATCACTTGGAGAATGAACAATAGGTTACTGAATGATCAATGGGTTATAGAAGACATCAAGGAGGAAATTAAAAAATTCTTAGAGATTAATGAAAACACAGACACAACATATCGGAATCTATGGGACACATTGAAAGCAGTTCTAAGAGGAAAATTCATTGCTTGGAGTTCATTCCTTAAAAAAAGAAAAAACCAACAAATAAATGATCTCATACTTCATCTCAAAATCCTAGAAAAAGAAGAGCAAAAGAAGTAGAAGGCAAGAAATAATTAAAATCAGAGCTGAAATTAATGAAATCGAAACAAAAGAAACAATTGAAAAAATTGACAAAACTAAAAGTTGGTTCTTTGAAAAAATAAACAAAATCGACAGACCCTTAGCCATGCTAGCGAAGAGAAGAAGAGAGAGAACTCAAATCACTAACATACGGGATGAAAGAGGCAATATCACAACAGACACTTCAGAAATACAGAAGATAATCAAAAATTATTTTGAATCCTTATACTCCAATAAATTAGAAGATAGTGAAGGCATAGATAAATTTCTTAAGTCATATGATCTGCCCAGATTGAGTCAGGAGGATATAGACAACCTAAACAGACCAATATCAATTGAGGAAATAGAAGAAACCATCAAAAGACTACCAACTAAGAAAAGCCCAGGACCGGATGGGTATACAGCAGAGTTTTACAAAACCTTTAAAGAGGAACTAATACCAATACTTTTCAAGCTACTTCGGGAAATAGAAAAAGAGGGAGAACTTCCAAATTCATTCTACGAGGCCAACATCACCCTGATACCTAAACCAGACAAAGACACTTCAAAGAAAGAAAACTACAGACCAATATCTCTAATGAACCTAGATGCAAAAATCCTCAATAAAATTCTGGCCACTCGGATACAAAGGCACATCAAAAAAATTGTGCACCATGATCAAGTAGGATTCATCCCTGGGATGCAAGGCTGGTTCAATATAAGGAAATCAATAAATGTTATTCACCACATCAATAGACTTAAAAATAAGAACCATATGATCATCTCGATAGATGCGGAAAAAGCATTCGACAAAGTACAGCATCCCTTTATGTTCAAAACTCTAGAAAAACTAGGGATAACAGGAACATACCTCAATATTGTAAAAGCAATCTATGCTAAGCCTCAGGCTAGCATCATTCTGAATGGAGAAAAATTGAAGGCATTCCCTCTAAAATCTGGAACAAGACAGGGATGCCCTCTCTCACCACTTCTGTTCAACATAGTTCTCGAAACACTGGCCAGAGCAATTAGACAGACGAAAGAAATTAAAGGCATCAAAATAGGAAAAGAAGAACTTAAATTATCACTATTTGCAGATGACATGATTCTATACCTAGCAGACCCAAAAGGGTCTACAAAGAAACTATTAGAGCTAATAAATGAATTCAGCAAAGTGGCAGGATATAAAATCAACACGCATAAATCAAAGGCATTCCTGTATATCAGCGACAAATCCTCTGAAATGGAAATGAGGACAACCACTCCATTCACAATATCTTCAAAAAAAATAAAATACTTAGGAATCAACCTAACAAAAGAGGTGAAAGACTTATACGATGAAAACTACAGAACCCTAAAGAGAGAAATAGAAGAAGATCTTAGAAGATGGAAAAATATACCCTGTTCATGGATAGGCAGAACTAACATCATCAAAATGGCGATATTACCAAAAGTTCTCTATAGGTTTAATGCAATGCCAATCAAAATCCCAACGGCATTTCTTGTAGAAATAGAGAAAGCAATCATGAAATTCATATGGAAAAATAAAAGACCCAGAATAGCAAAAACAATGCTAAGCAGGAAGGTGAATCAGGCGGTATAGCGATACCAGACTTCAAACTATATTACAGAGCAATAGTAACAAAAACAGCATGGTACTGGTACCAAAACAGGCGGGTGGACCAATGGTACAGAATAGAGGACACAGAAACCAATCCACAAAACTACAACTATCTTATATTTGATAAAGGGGCTAAAAGCATGCAATGGAGGAAGGATAGCATCTTCAACAAATGGTGCTGGGAAAACTGGAAATCCATATGCAACAAAATGAAACTGAATCCCTTTCTCTCGCCATGCACAAAAGTTAATTCAAAATGGATCAAGGAGCTTGATATCAAATCAGAGACGCGCCGTCTGATAGAAGAAAAAGTTGGCTA
This sequence comes from Marmota flaviventris, assembly GCF_047511675.1. Taxonomy (NCBI): domain Eukaryota; kingdom Metazoa; phylum Chordata; class Mammalia; order Rodentia; family Sciuridae; genus Marmota; species Marmota flaviventris. The sequence goes on from NC_092504.1 coordinate 105,657,788, forward strand.
CGATCTACAGTCGGTGGGGTCGGGCTCCAAATTCCTCAATAGGACACCCATAGCACAAAAGTTAATAACTAGAATCAACAAATGGGACTTACTCAAACTAAAAAGTTTTTTCTCAGCAAAAGATACAATAAGAGAGGTAAATAGAGAGCCTACAACCTGGGAACAAATCTTTACTCCTCACACTTCAGATAGAGCCCTAATATCCAGAGTATACAAAGAGCTCAAAAAATTAGACAATAAGAGAACAAACAACCCAATCAACAAATGGGCCAAGGACCTGAACAGACACTTCTCAGAGGAGGACATACAGTCAATCAACAAGTACATGAAAAAATGCTCACCATCTCTAGCAGTCAGAGAAATGCAAATCAAAACTACCCTAAGATACCATCTCACTCCAGTTAGATTGGCAGCCATTATGAAGTCAAACAACAACAAGTGCTGGCGAGGATGTGGGGAAAAGGGTACACTTGTACATTGCTGGTGGGACTGCAAATTGGTGCAGCCAATTTGGAAAGCAGTATGGAGTTTTCTTGGAAAGCTGGGAATGGAGCCACCATTTGACCCAGCTATTCCCCTTCTCGGTCTATTCCCTAAAGACCTAAAAAGAGCATGCTACAGGGACACTGCTACATCGATGTTCATAGCAGCACAATTCACAATAGCTAGACTGTGGAACCAACCTAGATGCCCTTCAATGGATGAATGGATAAAAAAAAATGTGGCATTTATACACAATGGAGTATTACTCTGCATTAAAAAATGACAAAATCATAGAATTTACAGGGAAATGGATGGCATTAGAGCAGATTATGCTAAGTGAAGCTAGCCAATCCCTAAAAAACAAATGTCAAATGTCTTCTTTGATATAAGGAGAGTAGCTAAGAACAGAGTAGGGTCGAAGAGCATGAGAAGAAGATTAACATTAAACAGGGATGAGAGGTGGGAGGGAAAGGGAGAGAGAAGGGAAAATGCATGGAAATGGAAGGAGACCCTCAGAGGTATACAAAAGTACATACAAGAGGAAGTGAGGGGAAGGGGAAAAATAATACAAGGGGGACAAACGAATGTCAGTAAAGGGGGCAGAGAGAGAAGAGGGGAGGGGAGGGGAGGGGAGGGGAGGGGAGGGGAGGGGAGGGGGGATAGTAGAGGATAGGAAAGACAGCAGAATACAACAGACACTAGTATGGCAATATGTAAATCAATGGATGTGTAACTGATGTGATTCTGCAATCTGTATATGGGGTAAAAATGGGAGCTCATAACCCACTTGAATCAAATTGTGAAATATGATATATCAAGAACTATGTAATGTTTTGAACAGCCAACAATAAAAAAAAAAAAAAAAAAAAAAAAAGAAAAGACACTTCTCAGAAGAAGATATCCAATTTATCAACAAATATATGAAAAAATGTTCAATAGCTCTAGTAATTAGAGAAATGCAAATCAAAACTACTCTTAAGATTTTATTTCACTCCAGTCAGAATGGTAGTTATCAAGAATACAAACAACAATAAGTGTTGTCAAGGATGTGGGGGGAAAGGCACACTCATATATTCCTGGTGGGACTGCAAATTGGTGCAGCCAATATGGAAAGCAGTATGAAAATTCCTTAGTAAACTTGGAATGAAATCACCATTTGACCTAGCTATCCCACTCCTTGATCTATACCCAAAGGACTTAAAAACAACATACTACAGTGACTCAGCCACATCAATGTTCATAGCAGCACAATTCACAATAGCCAAACTGTGGAACCAACCTAGAAGTCCTTCAATAGATGAATGGATAAAGAAACTGTGGTATATACGCACAATGGAATATTACTCAGCATTAAAAGTGAATAAAATTACGGCATTTTCAAGTAAATGGATGAAGTTGGAGAATATCATGCTAAGCTAAGTTAGCCAATCCCCAAACACCAAAGGCCACACGTTTTCTCGGATAAGTGGATGCTAATCCATAAAGGGAGGAGGGGTATGGGATGAATGGAGGAACTTTGGATGGGGTAAAGGGGAGGGAGAGAAGGGGCATGGAGGTAGGAAAGATGGTGGAATGAGATGGATATCATTACCCTAGGTGCATGTATCACTGCACGAATAGTGTGACTCTACTTTGGATACAACCAGAGAAGTCAAAAATTGTTCTCCATTTGAGTACAATGAATAAAAGAGCATTGTGCTGTCATGTATAACTGATTAGAACAAATAAATAATTTTTAAAAAATGAATAATGAAAGTGGACATGTTTGCCATGCTCCTGATCTTGGAAAAAATGATTTCAGCTTCTCCCCATTCCGTATGATGTGGACTGTGGGTTTTTCAAATAAGTTTTACTATATTGAGGTATGTTGTTTCTATATCTAATATTTTGGGGTTTTAGCATAAAGGGATACTAATTTTATCAAATGCTCATTCTGTATTTATTGGTAGAATCATATAGTTTTTATACTTCTTTCAGCTGATATATTATCCTTATTGATTTATGAATGTGGAACTATCTTTGCATTCTTGGGATAAATCCAGTTGATCATGGTGGTAATCTTTTTATGTGCTGTTGGATTCAATTTGCTAAAATTGGTTAAGAATAGTTGCATCCATATTAATCAGGGATTTTGGTCTATCGTTTTCTGTTGTGTACTTATCTGTTCATGGTATAATGGTAATGCTGGTCTCTTAGCATGAGTTTGGAAGAGTTCCCTCCCTTTCAAAACTGAATAGTTCAAGAAAGTTAAATTAATCTTCTTTAAGGGTTTAGTGAAATTTCCAGTGAAGTCATCTGATCCTGGTCTTTGTTGGGAAATTTGTTTTTGTTTTTGTTTTTCCTAATTCAAGCACATTATTCCTTATTGGTCTATTTAGATTTTTCTATGTTCTCTATCAATTTCTTCAAGGTTTTTTGGCATATTGTTCATAATAGTCTCTAATGATGATAGCTTATTTAAAATTGCTCTTTTTTAAAAATGCATATTCTTATTGCTGTTATTTTCCCTCTGAGTGCTACTTTTAGTGTATCCCATAGGTTTTAATATGTTGTGTTTTCATTTTCATTTGTTACAAGAAATTTTTTAATTTTTTCAATTTTTTTCATGAAATCATTCATCCTTCCAGAAAATGTGGTTTCATTTCTGTTCCTCTTGAGTGGTCACAGTTTTATTTCACTGTGGACAGAGAAAATACTTGTTATCATTTCAGCTTTTCTTAAATTTGCTGAAACTTGTTCTGGAGTCTAATATCTGGTCTACCCTAGAAAATGTTCCATGTGCTGATGTCAAGTATGTGTGTTTTGGAGCCACTAGATGAAATGCCCTATGAATATCTTTGTTAGGTCCATTTGGTCTATAGTACAGTTTAACTTCAATGTTTTCATTTATTGTTTGCCTGGATAATCTGTCCACTGATAAACATGGAGTTTTGGAGTCTCCAATTATTATTGTATTATAGTCTATCTTACCTTTTAGATCTAATAATGTTTACTTTATATAATTGGATGTTCTAGCATTGGGTACATTTATATTTAAAATTTTTATTTCTTCACATTAAGCTGACCACTTTATCATTACATAATGATTTTCTTTATCACCTTTTACAGATTTTGTCTTATAAAGTCTTTGTTCCAGTTGAACTCAAGGCTTCATGCATGCTAGCAAGCACTCTACCCTGAACTACATCCTGAATACTTAAAGTGTACATGATTTGATATAAGTATAGTTACTACTGTTCATTTTTGCATATATATTTTTTTCATTCTTTCAATGTTATGTGTGTCTTTATTGGTAAAGTAAGTTTCTTATAAGCAGCATCACATTGAGTCTTGTTATTTTATCTATTCTATTCATCTATGCTTTTAATTGAAGGATTTAATCAACTTACATTCAATGTTATTATTGATAAATAAAGAAATACTCCAAACATTTTGTTAACTTTTTGCCTGGTTGTTTTACATATCATTTGTTCTTTCTTTTTTTCTTTTTGTTCATCTTTGTGTTTCGTTGGATTTCTGCATTGATAGAGTTCAATTCTCTTCTTTTCCTTTGGGGATCTACTCTAAAATTTTGTACTCTAGAATAAAAGATGCAGAGACAAACCCACATAAATACAGTTATCTCATACTATACAAAGGCACCATAAACATACATTGGAGAAAAGACAGCCTTTTCAGCAAATGGTGCTGGGAAAACTGGAATTCCATATGTAATCTATAAATTCCATAAGCTGGGTTCAGTGAGGGGCACAGGCTTCTCTAGTGCAAATGTGTAAAGTAACCATGGCTTAAGAAGGGACTGCTGGGGACCTCCTGCTTAGTCTTTTCATCCTCAGCGAGTTTCCTCTTGGTTCAAAATTGTGAAAATCGGGCAGTATTTGCTGTGTGCTTAGTTCACTTTTTTATAAGACCATCTTGAATCTTTGTGCTCTGCAATGTCTCTGCCACACCGAGAACACTCCAGTAAACAGCTGTTGTTCTTTTCTTCGTTCTGTTTGTGAACACAAGTGTTCCAGGCACCTCTAGTCAGTCATCATGCTGTACAACATCAGTTGATGCTGTATAATATTTTAATTATGAAATAATTTGCCCTACTGCAGAGTTATAAAATTCCCTTCACTTGAATAAAATCATTACAGGTTAGCAATTATAGAGTAACTTGAATTGGATGTCAGATAATATTTTCTAGAAAAACAAAAGGGGAAATCATATGATTAAATGGGATTTCTAGCAAATATTGCCAAAGGTTTGAGGGAAAATTATTGGAAGAAAAGATAACTAACAAGTATAATATATTTAATATTAATAAAATGCTAAAATATTTATGGGTTTGGCCTATGATATTGTAATTAAATTTTCTGTTACAAGTGTGATTTTCAAAAATATTTTAATAGTATTTAATAGTATTTTAAATATTTTAATAGTATTTTCAGTCTCAGAAAAATAGAAACTAAAAATCTAAATTTCAAGTCTATTTAAAAATCAGTATTTGCAAACCTGAAGATTATTAACTTCAGTTACCTAAAATGAGTTTCTTACAAAAGATCACGTAAATCTCTGAGTGTCTATATAGCAGACACTTGAAAAATTTATATAAGACTGATAAAGAGATTAATAAAACGATCGACAATTTGTTTTCTCAAGTGAAAGATAAATCTTATGAAAAATTAAATTTAAATTGTAGCAAAAGATGATGCCTGGCCCAAATACACTTGCAATAAATAGAAAGATCTGACTAATCAAAAGGTTTCAAAGCATTTATACTATCCTGTTTGTGAAAATCCTTGTAGGTTTAGAGTTCTGGGGGAAAAAATATTGATTCTTCATCACTTTCTTCAAAGAAAGAGCTCTGTTTGGATTGATAGGTTTGTACATTACCATCAAAAGGTCTCTTACATGATTGATTTAAAAAAGTTCTTTTGAAAATTGCAAGATCAATAAGCATCCCTTTTAATGCTGACTACAGATGGTGAATTTAAGTTTTCTGTATAAGCTGAAACTGTCCAGAATTGAAATTAACCAAAATGAACTTCTCCTGAAAGATCTTGATTTGCAATAAAAAGGGTGAGAACACATTTCACCATGGTGCAAAAAGCTTCTTTAAAAATATATTTTTATTCCTATTCCTATATAGCATGAAATCTATATATTATTGTGATATAATAAGAAATATATATTTGGTCTCTGCACCTAGTTCTGACAAATAGCTTCTAAAATCCATAAGTGTCTTTTTGTATGCTTTAAAAGGTGGCTGGGCTTGTAGAAAGCCTTAGATTGGGGGAGATCTATATGTTATTGTGATATAATAAAAAGTATATATTTGGTCTCTGCACCTGGTACTGACAAATAGCTCCTAAAATCCTAAAGTGTCTTTCTGTATGCTTTAAAGGTGTTTTGGGTTTGTGGAAAGCCTTAGATTACTATAGACTGAAAGTTTCAGTTCCATCCCAGACTTAAGGCAGAGGAAAGTGACTATAAATTCAGTTACAATGGTGATGTAGTTCATCACTACTTAAGTAATGAAGCTTCCCATAAAACCAAAAAACACTGAGTTCACGCCGCTTCTGGACTTCTGAATACATGGAGATTCCTGGAGAATGGCAGACTATGACATAGCTGAGAAGCACCTCCTCCACTCCCTGACATCTTGCCCGGGTCTGTCTGGATGTTCATCTGTATTCTTTGTTTAATAAATAGGTGAAACTAAGTGAAGTGTTTCCCTGACTTTTGTGAGCTGCTCTAGCAAGTTAATCAAACACAACAAGGGGGAGTCATAGGAACCCCAATTTATGGCTAGATGGTTAAAAGCACAGGTCTCAACCTAGAATGGGTGATTAGCAACAGAATGGGAGCCATTTTGTGGGACCAAGCCCTCATCCTGTGGTTTCTGAGGCTATCTCCAGATTCATTCTGGTATAGAGTGTCATTATGAATTGCATGACACCAGGCTAGTTTCCATTGGGGTACTGATGGCTTGATGTACACATCTGGTGCCAGAAGTACTATGTTTAGTGTTCTACTTTGTTTTTCCTGTCCCTAACAGTCAGAACTCATATTTCAATGTCACCTCTATAATATAGAATTTGGTTTTATTTCAGATAATCCAGTATTTTCTGAATTATTGCCTGAACAACTAAAGACTGGGGCCAAGATTACAGGCATGCTTTGTTTTGTTGTGTGTGCTTCTGCCTTACTGCTCTTTGCAGATACTGCATTTTTCAAGTTGAAACTTCCCATCTTCCAGGCTAGCTTCTCCCTAAGAGCCAACAAGATTGAAATTAGGCCAATTAATAACCCAATAATAGTCTCTAAGGGTTCAAATAAAGAGTTACACATCTTGTGCTTTAAGTCAAAACATTAAAATTATTCGATTTTGTGAGGAAAACCTGTTGAAAGCCAAGGCAGGCTAAAAGCTCAACTTCTCATACCAGCCAAGTTGTTAATACAAAAGAAGAATTACTGAAGAAATTAAAGGGCTACTTCAGTGAGCAATAAACAATACCATATCAAAACAGGCGGATTGATGACTTGGATAAAGTTTTAGTGTTCTGGACAGAAGATCAAACCAGCCACATGCAACACCCTTGCATCAAAAGCCTAATCCAGAGCAAAGCCCTAATTCTCCTCAATTCTATGAAAACCAAGTCAGCAAGCTGTAGAAGCTATCTCCATAACATAAAATATAAGAAGAAGCTGCATGTGGAGAAACTACAGCAAGGTTTCCTAAAGATCTAGCTGAGATGATTAATGGAAGTAGCAAAGACATAAATAAAAGAGTCTGAAAACTCTTATGGGTTGTGGGACATGGGTTGTGGGACAATATGGTACCCTCCTAAATTCCAAAGTCTCATGATCTGAGACTGTTTAACCTTGACTGCTTCAGCTTAGTTTCTTGTAAATGAACTGACACCATTAGAGTAATAAATAACTTTCATGCATTTTTCTGCTTACCTGAAAATTCTTACCTGTAAAAACATTGTAACCAATTTCCAAACAGCATTCTGTGCCATTCTTATCATCCAATACAGTGTAACAGCTAGTTTGACATAATCTTCTTGTTGCTCTTTTATTTATTTATTTTTTGACCATAAAACCAGATCTCTCAAATGCCACTCCAGGAACACTTATGAACAGCTAGAATTCATGTTTTCCCCAGGTGGCCATCCTAATGCTCTCATATATGGTGTGCCTCAACTTGCCTTTTAGGTTGACAATGGCTACCCTAAACAACCTATTTTCTGCATAGGTGAAACTGCCATATGTTAAAAGAAAATGTCATCTAGGACTTCCATAGCTAGAGAGGAGAAGCCAAAACACTCCTGGGTTCAATCTCAAGAACAAAAAAGGAAACACACACACATACACACACACACACACTCACACACACAAGTTCATTGTCAGTGCATCTATCTGGCCCTTTAAGACATTTGATGGAGATATGCAATGAATAATATTTTCATGCTATTAACACATATCCATTCTGCATTCCACAGATAAAGGAGCAATTTTAATGATCAAGTATTACTATTTAAGAAATGCATTTTATAAAGCAATAGCTGCCATATACAGTGATTCTTCTAATAGACCTAGGAAAAATAAATTGAAAACCTTTTGGAAAGGATTCACCACTATATATACCATCAAGAACATGTGTCATTTGTGGGAGCAGGTTGAAATATCAAAACTAACAGATGTTTGGAAGAAGCTGACTCTAACCATCATAAATGACTTTAAGTGGCTGAAGACATCAGTGGAGAAAGTAACTCCAGATGTGGAGAAAATGGTAAAGGAATTTGAATTAGAAAAAGAACATGAAGAGGGGCTGCAGTTGTAGCTCAGTGGTAGAGCCCCTACCTCACACATTTGAGGCACTGGATTTGATTCTCAGAGCCATATAAAAATAAACAAACAAAATAAAGGCACTATGTCCATCTACAACTAAAAAAAAATTTTAAAGTCTTTTAAAAAAGAAAAACAACATGAAGATAGAACTTTTAAATTTCTATAATCTTATGATAAATGTTCTTTATTGTTTGTTTTTTAGGGTTATTTTTATTAGGTTTTTTTAAAGTATAAAAAATTGTTGTTTCTTTCTTCACACCATTCTTGCAAACACACAATTTGAAATAAACTTTTCTTTTAACTTACATACTAAATTATTTAAGACAATGCAAACACACTGATTATTTTTCTGACATATTTTACAACCATTTTGTTTTTGATTTTGTTTAATTTTATTTAATTGGATCTTCTTAGTTACACATGACAATAGAATCTATTTTGATAAAATTATACAAATATACTATATATCTTATTTTAATTAGGACCCCATTCTTGTGGGTGGACAGGTTAATGCAATTCACTTAATGCAGATATACACACACACACACACACACACACACACACACACACACACATATATATATATATATATATATATATATATATATAAAATGATTTCTTTATTCATTCATCTGTTGATTGGCATCTAGTTTGGTTCCATAGTTTAGCTATTGTGAAATGTGCTTCTATAAACATTGAAGTGGTTGTGTCACTGTAGTATGCTGATTTTTAGGTCCTTTGGCTATATGCCAAGGAGTGGAATAACTGGGTCAAATGGTAGTTCCATTCCTAGTTTCTTGAGGAACCTCTATATTGCTATCCAAAGTGATTGTACCAATTTGCAGTCCCACTGGCAATGTATGAGTGAACCTTTTTCCCCACATCCTCATCAACATTAATTATTTCTTGTATTCCTCATAATTGCCATTCTGACTGGAGTGAGATGAAATCTCAGTGTAGTTTTAATTTGCATTTCTCTAATTGCTAGAGATGTTGAACATTTTTTATATATTTGTTGACCATTCATATTTCTTCTGTGAAATGCCTCTTCAGTTTTGGCCCATTTATTGATTGTGTTATTTGTTTTGGAGTGTTTTTGAGTTCTCTGTATATCTTGGATAATTTTATCTTGATTATCTTGATTTATCTCTGTATATCTTGGAGATTAATGCTCTATCCAAGGTGTAGGTGGCAAAAATTTTCTCCCAGTCTGTAGGATCTTTTCAACATTCTTGATTGTTTCCTTGGCTGTGAAGAAGCTTGGTAGTTTTATGCCATCCCATTTATTAGTTTTTTTCATTTTATTTCATGAGTTTTAGGAGTCTTATTAAGGAAGTCAGTTCCTAAGCCAACACATCGGAGTGTTGACCTTCGTTTTCTTCTAGTAGGTGCAGTGTTTTGGGTCTAATTCCTAGGTCCTTGATCCACTTGGAGTTGAATTTTGTGCAGTGTAACAGATAGGGGTTAAATTTCATTCTATTACATATAGATTTCCAGTTTCCCAAACACCATTTGTTGAAGAGGTTATCTTTTCTCCAGTGTATGTTTTCAGTGCCTTTTGTCTAATATGATGTAACTATATTTATGTTTGTCTCTGTCTTCTATTCTGTTCCATTGGTCTTCTTGCCTATTTGGTGCCAATACCATGTTGTTTTTGTTACTATAGCTCTGAAGCTGGGAAAGTGGGAACAAGGCTGTCATGATTTTGTACCTGAACAATGAATATTGGTGCCATCATAGTATCTGGATTCTATTACCTTAGAAGAAAATAAAATATATTGGGCATTCAACTAACAGGTTTTATCAAAAAAATATACTTCAGCAAAATCACTTCAAATAATTTAATATATGTATAACTTACTGTAGTCTCCACTGCTGAACATTTTGTTTGTTTCACACATTTTCCATTTTCTACAGTAATCTGTCTATACCCTCATTTTCTTAGGTAAAAATGCAAACCATGTCCTTTCTGGACAGACAGAATTCTTCTTTTTTTGACATAATAATTTTAATAGACTAATTTTAGAGCATTTTTAGGTTCACAGCAAATTTGAGCAGAAGTTACAGATTTCCCTTATGTACCCTGTCCCCACATAATCACAGCCTACAATGGCACGTCATTATCACCTAATTTACTATGGCATTCACTCCTGGGGTTGTACCTTCTATGAGTTTGGACAAATTGACACTGACATTCATTATAGCATCACACAGAGTAGTTTCACTGCCTTTAAAGTCCTCTGTGTTCTACCTATTCATTTCTCCCTTTCACAAAACCCCAGGAACCATTTATGTCTCTACTGTCTCCATAGTCTTACTTTTTCCATTATGTCATATCACTGGAATCATGCAATATGTAGCCTTTCAAGACTGGCTTCTTTTACTTAATGTACATTTAAAGTTTCTCATACTTTTTCATGACTGGACTGCTCATTTCTCTGTAGTGCTGATTCATGTCACATTGAGTGCATGTACTACAATTTATTTATCCATTCACTGAAGGACATACTGGTTACTCCTAGGTTTTTGCCAATTATAAAAAGGCTGTTATAAACATCCTTGTTTTCATGTGTAAAGTTTCCAATTCCTTTGGATATATTTTGGGTATATATTACTCCATTTTTAAAGCTTCCCTTTTATTAAAGTGTGATAACACACCCATACATCAGTTTAAAGCATATTTACCTGAAATCTGGTTAAAATATACTTTATTTGGCATAGTTCATTGATAATTTTAAGGCAATTACATAGACAATTCAAGCAAAATTCCTCATCTCAACTTTTCCTATGCCTCCAAAACTTGCACGGCACACTTCTAGAAAAATAATCTAGGATTTTTTTTTTCAGAAGATCAGCTAGATTACAAGAACTAAAGTGAAATTATACTAATTATTTCTTCTTACACTATTCAGTGTTTTTCTATATTGTGGTTGGTTTGGCTAGTCAGCTCAAGATTCTTTTCTATTTTAGGAAAACGAAGTATGCTTTTATTTAAATAATCTATTAAACTTTGACTTTCCTTTTGTCCTCAGGGATTGACAAGTGGTAAATTAACTAGCATCAATTATGACCACAAAAATAAAATCAAATATTCTGTAGTTTGATGAGTTCCATATTTCCATGCAAAATTTACATATACACAAATACAAAATTATTTAGCAGAATTCAAACTTTAAATTAGTAAAGAACTGTTAAGTTTTAAAGCCGGGTATAATGCAAAACACCATAAAGTTCAAATCATTCATTATTAAGGATAGTAAGATGCAGTGCACATAACTGATAAATTTACATAGATAATGATCAGTAGTAAAGTGCTAGTAACACAGCAGGATTTATACATTATATACTATAACAAATGTTCTTCAATCACAATTTTATTTAATTTTCATAATAGTAGCATAGCTTGGGCAATAAATAGTTTGCCCACTCTGCAGATGAGCAAAATGAGGCTTAGTTTAAACAAATTGTACAAAATTAAGTTATTGACAATTAAGTGAGCTAGAATTCTTTTATAGACTATTCATTAAAAACTATAATCCTTTATCGATAATAATACTATCCTAGACTAGAATTCAGGTATTTCTTATTTCTCCAAGGCTCCCACTATGACCACAAATCCACTGGACCTACAAAGGCATCTCTAATTAATATACTAATATATTTTTATAAAAGAACTTAAAATTTTTAACAGAATGGATAAGTGAATGTTTACAAATTGGTTGATACAGTAGAAATACTTAAATTAATCATGCCTACCTAACATACTAAATAAGGAATCAAAGCAAAGTTCCCCAATTCCAAAATTTTTAGTACTTATTTTTACCTTTAGCATTCATTTTTAGCACCAGACTTACAGAATTTATTGAATACATCAGTGAACATTTTCCTCATCTATTTTTTCCCATTTTTTTCTATCAAATGAGGTATGTGTTAATATGCAAGTGTCTTCTTGTAGGCAAATGTGTTCTAAGTGGTTTAATGACCTATATTTTAAAAACTAACTGGAATATTAGTGTATTGAGCAAAAATAATGTTAGTGGCTTTCTAATATTGCCTCCTAGGGAGTACAGGAACAGATTAGATTTTAAAAACTACATAATTAGGTGATCAAAAAAGTAATAACTTTCACAAATATGTGTTGCAATTTTGCAGCTCCCTAATGATTATGTCTCTGTTATCTCACTTAATTTGCAAAACAACTCCATAAACAGAAAATTTATGAACTGTTTCCAAGTTACCTTACCTGTTTGTATTCATAGTTAACCCTTCAATTCATAATTTATTGTGTTACCATTACACTAGGGAATTATTCTTCAAATAGACCAATATGTGAGGTATGAAGATAGATTTCTCATTTGTCAGCAACACTTATGTTTTCACTGAACATTGTGACATACCAGGCAACTGTTTAACATTTGAGCTTGGTGTGTGAATGAAATGGACCTAGTCCTCCCTTCAGGGTGGGTATAGGAGCCTAGGTCTCAGACGTCTCCTAGAAACAGTCTAATTCTTCAAAATTATGCGTTCAGGGGCTGGGACTGTGGCTCAGCAGTACAGTGCTTACCTACCACATGCGAAGCCCTGGGTTCGATCCTCAGCGCCACATAAAAATAAATAAATAAAAGTATTGTGTCCAACTACAACAAAAAAAAAGTATTTAAAAAAATTATGCATTCATGGTCTCTACACATGGCACTTAAGAATATCAGATTTTACTTTTGAAAAAACAAACTAAACATGGATACTATAAAATCATAGTATGTTGCTGCATTTAGTACAAAGGAATTGTTCAAGATTCTCAATGGGGTGTCACTTGCATGCTGAGGTGATAATAGGCATCTTAATACAATTTATTTTAAGATTTAGTTATATGTGGTGCACAAGCTGTTCTCTGGGAAGAAAAATTGCTTTTGTTCCTGTTTTTATTTTAAAGATGTAATATGTCTACCTACTTTCATGACACCAGGAAAAATACTGGTGACATACTTTATTAAATCACTCCTACTGCCTTCTATTCAAACCTGACTCTCTACAAATGCAAAACTTAAAAAAAATACAACTCGCCTTTACTAATAACTTCATTCCTAGAAAACCACCTCATATTCAAAAGTGGAATTTTATTTTTGCCTATTTGTTTCATTCAATTATAATACTAGCAGTATAAATAATTTTCATTATGAATTGCTATGAACCAGAAACCATGCACTACGTGTTTTCAAATTTGTCTTCTAAACAATCTTAACAGATATGAGCTATCATTATTACTTTCTAAATAGGAATGTAGCCTCAGTGAGACTAAGTACCTTTCACAAGGTCATACAAATACTGTGTGGTAAAGTTGGGACTCAAATCCAAGACTTTAGGCTACAAAGCTGAAATTCTCAACCATTATTGCAATTCTGCTTCTCAAAGAAAAAAAAAAAAACAACTAAATGCTTATTGAATAAATTAAAGAGATGTGTTCCTGATTTTTACTTCACATTCTTTCTTTTCTATCATGTTTATGTCTTTATAATTAGTGCGGGAGATTATTGGATTTGGTAAATACAGGGTAAGGAGACAACATCTGTTATACAACCAAACTCAATGCATTACTGTAATGTATAGTAGAAAATGTTCACATTCCGAAGTCCTGATGTAATGCCTTATTTTATGCTCTTAAGGTTTTTAAAAAAAAATATTGCTTTATTTTTATTTATCTGTGTTCATCAAAAGAACTATGAGCTTCTTAAAGGCAGGGAGAATTATCGTGATAAACTTATCTCACCTCATATTTTAACTTTCTACAGGAAAGACAGAATGCTTCCACTGCAGGTGACAGCTGAAGGAAATACTACCAGGCCCACTTCCTATCTCCTTACAGTTCTTTCCTGTAATGGCAGATGTCTCATTATGCAGAATGTATGTTGTGTTGTATCTTTATCATAACTGGGTAGTCTAACTGTGGTTTGAAGGCCATTTTCCAAAAGCCCTCTGTACCACATCCTTCACCTCTGTGACAGATGCACTACTGCCACACTCCACTTCTCCTTGGTAATTTGACTACTGTTTTCCATAGATTGAGTGAGTTAGACCAGGTTGGTTTAGGCCTTAGGGACAAAAGAACCTTGTCATGACCTTCCATTGTTCCTATAAATGGACATTGGGCTTCACACTAGATTTTCTATCACGCTCAGACTCAGACACTTATAATGTGGATATGAAATTGGCAGAGACAGGATAAAGAGGCCTCAACAATTTTTATAATATAAGTGGCACTTGGAGATCACTTTTCCAGAGTTCTGCTTTGAGAGGGTTTGCTCAGCCATGTCTTACACTTTTTCCATAAACCCTACAAAAAAGTTAACTTGTTAGGAACATAAACAATCACTTAGTCAAGCTAGCCCAAAGCAAACAAGAAATTAAGAGGGCAGGTGAAGTTCTTTAAATATGTATAGCTATGACACTCAATTATCATTAGAATTCTGAAACTTTTTAAAAATAGCACAAACAACTTTGATGCCCTTTTTCAATTTGTATTAGCTATAGAAGTATTTTTCCAGTAATATTTTTATCTATCATATGGACAGAGTTTCAGATTTTCTATTTTCAAGTTGCTCCTGCTGATAATCATTTTGTTCCAAGTGGTAGGAAGAAATCCTTGGTGCTAATTAACAGCTGCACCTAGCATCTTGCCCAAAGAAACGTTTCTTCCTAATCACATAAGAGAGTCAACTAGGGACGACAGAGTAACCAGATGGCAGTCTGGCAGTGGCAACAAACTTAAGCCAAAACTGGGTTTGAGATAAGTAAAATACTCCCATTATTGTCTGGGAGAAAGTGGCTTAGAATTGCCTGTCTCTTAGAATTCGTAAATGTATGTTTGCTATCAGACACACATACACATATATAATCACAAAACTACAAATAGCATCTATGATGTTAAAAAATTGAGGAGGAATATTTGAGAGCTAAAAAATGAAAATAATTTTTCTTTAAGTAAAAACTAGTAAATACTTGTGAGCAATCACCTTACATTCTGATGAAATCTCTATATTCTGTCCATGATTAGTTCCTTGTGGATAATCACATTACCAGGAAACAGCTACTGTAGTGGTTCTTAAAACAACAATGTATAATGCTTTGAACTTTCTGCACAATGAATGCCACAGGACTCAGCTGACTACCTTTCATCCTGAATGCAAATATGGTAGAGAAGTCTCATATTTTCTTTTCAGGAGGGGTCCTTTAGTTAGTGTCTGACTGAGAGCTGGATAGTTTTATTCAATATTCTAGATGTGGTCGCTAAGTCACTTGGCATTTCTGTACTTCAGCTGTAGTTATTAGCACTAGAGCCAAATCACAATACATAAATGTTTAATCCCCTGCAGTCCTGGGTTTCTATCAGAAAGACTGCCAGGAAAACCTCTTATTGTTCCACAAACAATAACAAAATACAAGTAGATGTTGATTCTATCCCACACCCTCCTTCCCTAGTGGTATTGTAAACATCATGGGTCCCCAAATGAAACTACATGCTTTAAATTTCTTTCTCCCCTAATAAACAACAAAATTCATTATGTATTGAAAATATGGCTTTCACCCCCTGTCAACAATATTTAAAATTAAACGGACACACATAGTTCTCTATTAAGAAAATATCAGGGATAAAATTAAAGGACATATAATGAGAAAACTAAACTTTCAATATTTGCATATGTTGGACATCCAACTGCAAAAGTAATGTATATATTGTTGTATATAAAGCAAATAAATGGAGAGAGGAAGAGGGAGGGAGTAAGGGGAGAGAGAGAAGGAATTCTGCACAGTTTAATGGGATAAGAAAAAAAGGAACATAAAAAATATTAAACCCAGATAATGTTCCTCTAATATGTGTGTGTACATGTGTGTGCATATACACACATAATGCACACACATCCACACATACATACATATATACATACACACATGCATTATACACAGATATACACTAAACATACTTGAACACATTCATATGCTAAGAGCACTTCATAAGCCAACTATTTCAGACTCAGAATTACAGAGCTGTAGGGGGCACAGAGAGGTCATCTGACGAGATCCTTTCCTTTAGGCAGTTTAATGCTTAAACCATCCAAAGACCTTGCTATCTGTTCTATATTTAGAGCTCTCTAGGGATGAAGATTCATTATAGACCACAATGTATTGTACTTATAATAGACTCACAGGTGCCTTTCTTGACAAAACAATATTTCACAGATCCTTGGCCTGTCAGATTTTCTTGGGCACCTTCTGAATGCACACCTCCTTCCTTGCTGTGACAGCATGGCAGCTTAAAGACTTAGTTACACAAGAAAATGCAGTCAGAGTTCAAAAGGTGCAGATGCGTATGTAAAAATGATGTTAATTTTTGCAACACTGCTGTCAGCCAGAGGCCAGTCATTCATTTCCAAAGCCCCTAGGCTCGCCCTAGGCAAAACCAGAAAGAAGGTGAAATTTGTTTTCTGCATGGACACCTCTCTAGTCTTCTTTATTGGTGCAGAGCAACTTCCTGCCATTAGTTACCAGCACTTTGTCCGGTTCATCAGGTTTTTCTACTCCCACAGTAACAGTATCCTGTCCTATTTCTTGCTCACTCAGGTCACTTTCCTGAAGATTGCTAATCTGAAAAATACTAATTCTGGCTGAGATATTAAGAAGGAGCAAATGGATTCATATTAACATTTCACATAACTATAGTTTTAAATTTTCCTAAGTACCCATACATACTAAGGAGTCTATATAAATAGGTGTTGGTAGCTTCAAGTTTCACCCTTTATTCTATAATCTACCTAGTACATACATGAAACTCAACCCCATCCTACTGAACTTTTGGAAAATTTTTATATATGGGACTGCAATAGTAGAAGTTAAATGAAAACTATATTCATTCACAAAGAATCCTAAAAAATATACACTGATTGTCAAATGATGAAAGCATGACTGGTATTATAGTTTTTAAAAAAATCCTTAATTTCACTGTCCCAAATTTTGAGCTTGAGCGGAAATAAAGTTTTAAAATATCCTAGAAGAATATACATTAGTGTTCACACCTCAGGAGGGAAGTGGGATTGTGGAGTTCCTGGTGAAGGACAAAAATGGAGTGGGGTGGGAGGTGAGAAGAAAAACAGAGTCTGCAAAGGATTATTCAAATAAATGTTCCTCTTGCCAAGCCAAGAAATACTACTACTTAACTGCTTCAAAAGAATAAACCAATATAAAAGGGGGCAATGGATTTGTGTGGTAGAAAATTGGAGAGCTTTCTTTCAGCCACAGCTTTCAGTCTCAAGAGCACAAAGAGCTGAATTTTAGCCAATTTTCTGATGGATTTTTTTGTTGTTGTTGATGAGCTTGCTTTTTATTCTGCAATTGTTTCTAATGTCTTCCAAAAAGAAAGAATGACACTAACTCTTTTATTTGAAATTATGTATCACATGACGGGTAATTACATATACAAAGCCTTTTCGTTTTTAAAAAGATAGCCACTCCTCAAAGACTTTATATTCATCTATTGTATTTACTCATATTTATCACTTCTCTCTCAATACAAAGTGCGACAGAGTAAAAGGGACTCAAGTATTAAAAACACTATTAAAAATAGCAAATAAATATTATAAATAGGAATTTCATTTCCAACATCAATTTCTTATAAATGTCTTAAACCAAATCTAGAAAGTGTTTGTTCATGTTTCATAAAACTACCCTAAAAACATAACTGAAGGGTTAGGGTTGAACCTCAGTGGCGGAACACTTACCTTCCACACATTAGGCACTAAGTACAATCCTCAGTACCACATAAAAATAAACAAATAAAATAAAGGTATCGTGTCCATCTACAACTAAAAATATGTTAAAATAACATAATTGAAACTTCTACAATAGTAAACTAGAGAATAAAAATAGTTGAATGGTGCTAGAAATTTATTTATTTACTTACAAGTATTTAGTTTATATAGGAGTGTGTGTGTGTGTGTGTGTGTGTGTGTGTGAGAGAGAGAGAGAGAGAGAGAGAGAGAGAGAAATGAGGTAAGAGAAGTAGCTGCCATCTACCACAAGGTACAGTGTGATTGATGGCAAAAAATTACTAATGTATTTTATCAAATCTAAGATATCATTGATTTTAAAATGATATTATTTAGGGCTGGGGATGTGGCTCAAGTGGTAGCGTGCTCACCTGGCATGGGCGGGGCTCTAGGTTTGATCCTCAGCAGTACATAAAATAAAGATGTTGTGTCCACTGAAAACTGAAAAATAAATATTAAAAAATTCTCTCTCTCTCTCTCTTCTCTCTCTCTTTTTAAAAAAATATGATATTATTTTATCTATCACTAAGAATGAAAAAAAAATGTATGTCTTCAATCAATCTATAACACAGTGTTTTCTTAGCACACCAATTTTAAGAATAGATCCTTGTTCTCAGTAAAATGTGAAAAAAAAAATCTAATATGCTATTTCTCCCAAGTGATTTGTCAACAGGATTTAGATTCTCACACTAACTCATTTTTTAAATAAAGTTATGATTCTAAAAAACCCTCTTAAAATGCAAATGTTTTACCCAGGAGGAACAGCAGATTAAGCCATTAACAATCATTAAGATGCATTAATCTATTAGCAGTCATTACAACTGTGAGGAATATTAATTTATCAGATTATCAGAGCAAAGAGGAAAGGGGAAAAGGATGCAGAATGAGATAAAAAGAAAGTAAAGATGCTCAGCTTGTGCCCTTTATCTAGACTGCCACACTAAACAGCCCTCTGTAGCACTCTGAGGGGAAAACTGGGGAATCCCAATCAGCAACACAGTGGTTTAAGAATACAAAACCCAGAGGATAGGAGGAGCAAAAACAGAAAGAGCGAACTGCCCATTCTACCTGTATTCTGCCCAGAAGACGAACTGGAATTTCATAGGATAGAGGACAGACCCATAGAAAAGCCATATTTGTTAGGTCTTCCAAGAATGCTAGGAACAGGGACTTCCTAATGACAACTACAGGTATGCATTTGATTTTGCAAAATCATTATATTGTGAAATGATAAATAATTCAACTCTTCTCAAGACTAGGAAGGAGTTTATTCACTCATGGTTTGTAATTCATATTTTATGATCTACAACACCTTTTTTTTCTCTTTACAGTTTCAGAAAGACACTGATTCATACTATAATGAGTCACAGTGTTTTCTATTGATACAAAGAACACAGTTCAAAAAGTCACCCAGGTCAAACGTCTAAGGTTTTACACACAGATGTGCTACTGACTTCCTATAAAACATATAGAGATGATTTAACCTTACCCCAACAGGAGCACAGCAATCTGACACAAGTCCCTTAAGGAAGACAGTAAGCATTTTCGGTTTATGAGAAAAAGGCCATATGAAAATACGAAAGGCGCTATAGAACCTTGAGTAACTTAACCTTTCAGCTGCCTCATTTCTAAAGCAGAGATAATGTCTGTCTGAAGAGTCCTGACCAGATTATTTCTTGGTAATCAAGATCTGGTATTCACTGATCTGTTACTCTGATAAAACATGCAAGACAGTTAGTTGAGAGCTCTGGAATGCATATATTCCATTAGAGTGGGCAATTTTGTAACTCAACATAAAACTGCTTAATTGTGAGGAATCTAATGTGGCACGATATAAACTGAAATTCAATTCAGCAAATATACTGAGCACCTGTCCTTGGAAAAGCACCACACCATCTGCATCAGGCTGTCTCAAAACACACAACACAGTAACCTTATGTGTAAACAAAATTTCTTCCATCAATAATAATGCCTCACTTCCTGGAAACTGCAGATAAATATTTTAAATTTATTTTACACATTCAGTTGTCTAAAGTAATTTCATTTTATACATTTTCAATAGAGATTTTATATACTGTATGTTTGAATAATCCATTGGACCAATGAAAACTTTGCTTGGTGACTGAGGGCTGTTATGTAACATCAACCCTCTGGAACTCTGCTGAGTCCTTCAGAGTGAAAGGGACTACAGATAACACTGCAGTGAATTTTCAGTCAGCACTTCCTGCTTGGTACTTTGTAAAATTTGCCTACCCATATTCTTTAGGTCTCAAAGGACCTGTCTCTGACATGCTTTCCCTGATCACATGTTCATCATGTACCCCCACTGTATATCAGACTGATTTTTCCAGGTGTATATCAAAGTCAACATTTAAAACTCATATGTTATCCCTGTTCTCACTTCTGTCTTTACAGTGCTCAACCAGGGGAGATAGGATGCCATGTTCCCTCTTTCACATTCAGTTGAGCTATCACTAATTTTGTCTAGATCATAACATGCTGTCAGGAAAAAAACATCAGTCAAAAATACGTAGTAGATCTTTAGAAAACTTCTTTGAATAAGTGCATGTTGAAATCAAGGCTCCAGAAACATAAAAAGCAGTTTTTCCTCACAAAAGGTTAGTGATCCATGACTTGAGCATATCATGAAGGTTGTGCAGGTACCTCCTAAGGCTCCCTGTGGATCAGTCCTTCAATCCATTTGGATGACAGCCAGCTGCAACAGTGAGGGACATTCATGTGAATGCTGTCCTCACATGGGCTAAAGACTGATGTAGACTGTCTTCTCGCCTACTAAACAAATCAAGGTATCTAAATTTTGGTCTAACTCTAGGGAGTAAGCACATTTTAGCATGGAGATAGGAATTGTTATTTTCCCTTGTATAAAACTGTGGAAAATCCAGAAATGCATCAGTAACTAACACTTTTGTCTGGCCTGAAAAGCACATGGTTCCTTGAGGGGTCTGGAATTGCATTTCCTCCACCCCACCCCACCCAAACACTACCTCTACCCGCCCCCAAGAAGAAGTCCCAGCACCACACTGTGATTCCTTGTTCCAGTGTTTAGATTTCTCAAACAGAGGAGTCCAGAAACTATGCCAGGTGTGGCAAACAGGTGTGCTAGTACTGTGTTTTGCTTCAAATGAAAGTAAAGTTACTTTACAGCCATGGCTAAATGGTTTTAAGAAATATATTAACCATTGCTATGTTTGGATGCTGTTTGTTCCCCATAGATTTGTTTGTTGGGAGCTTGGTCCTCAGTGTGGCAATATTAGAAAGTAGGTCCTTTAAAAGTTGAAGCCAAAATGAAGAGATTTCCTTCTTATGTTATTTCACATTCTTCTATGCTAAATATTATATTCCTTAAGAGAGGACTATTTGTGCTCTGAGAATTTGTGATGTTCATGTGCTACGTTTTGAGAATAATTTCAAATTGGACTTGATTTTCTTATATCCAATATACGTCTGGATAATAAGGCTATTTGGAAATATCTTTCAGTTCAGTGATTTTTAACATTGGGAAGGTAGGTTCATTAAAAAACAGTCTGAAGAATTTACATTTTATCTGTTATGTTTTAGTTTTATGTTTGTTTTGTTATGTTTTATTATGTTTGTTATGTTTTGTTGATGTTTTGTTTGTTTGTTTTATTGGAAGTTTACTTGGTCTATCCAGGAATAAGAAAACTAATTGGAGATTAGAGAAATTAGCTGATAATCCACACTGACAATATAATATATAATATTGGCAGTAGTAATATTTTGCCCTATTTGACAGTAAAAATAATTGATAAAATAAAAAAAAAAAAAAGTTGAAGCCAAGGGGAAAGTCATTAGATCACTAGAGGTGTGTCCTTGGAAGGGATTCAGGGAACCCCTGGCCTCTCTGGCTTCTGATTTTGCAGTGTTATGGCTCCTCCCAGACACATTCCCACTGTTGCAATCTGCCATGAAGTAACATAGCCAAGAGGACCCCTGGCCAGATCCTACACAATACTATGTGGATTGGAAGCTAAATAGACCTCTTCATAAGTAACCTGCCTCAGGTATATCATTTGTAATAACAAAAACTGGACGAATACAACAATATAACAGAATATCTTCCCTCTGTGTGCAATTTCTAGCCAAGGCTGGATACTTCAGGCACTGTGAAGTCACTGGGGAAATATTTCCATTCAAATGTGTTTTATGATGGTTCTCAAAATACTGCTTTCTTTTTTTAAAAACACAGCACACTTTCAACTTTACAGTATTATTTATTGATTTGTCCACCTTTAGTTGGCTATTAATACAGTTAAAATCTAAATGAAGATTTTCACATTAACAATTATCATTAAAAGTAAATTTCACTCAGAAGTTTATTAAAACATCCTATACACACACACACACACACACACACACATATATATATATGGCATAATGCAATATATATGTATTATATGTATATACATATATATATTATATAGCAATGAAATGAAATTGTCCTTGATACTGCCACATTGTGACAAGAGAAGAGAATCTGATTTACAATTTCTAGTGTTACAGTTACACTGACTTTAAGGGCTACAAATCCAGCCAGGAGAAAGGCTCAGGTGAGAATAGCTGGGCGAGCACTTGTCAGAGCTATCATATTAGACGTTCATTATCCATTCCAAGATTACATGTGGTGGAGGTGGGGGGGCACACGTGTGTGCTGTGGGAGAACAGCACTGACACCTCATGGTGAGCCAGTGAGTGGTGCTGAAACGTCTGCATCCAGAGGTAAATTTAGTATATGGTTACCATTCCAATCTCATCTTCTGACCCCTCAACCCTTTTCCTTTGGGTAAACATAAATAAACCATCATAGACTTTAAACCTTTATCAGATTACACCTCTGGAAGAAATTAGTTATTGTTCCAACTGATAATTATGACAAGGCTCAGAGTTATGTACATGTGTTTAGAGGTCACAAGAAAATTAATAAAGGAAATTAACACAACTTTAATCTATTTTATGATTTTACTTATAGACAATAATGAATATTTACTTCAGCATCCTCTTGAATAATCATGACTTAAACATTTCCTCAAGATCCACCAATAATTCTGTAGAGGTTTCACATTTAGGAATAGTAATACATTGGAAAATCACATCATAGGTTTCCCCTTATGCATTGGTACAGGTGAAACATCCCTAATTTGAAAATCTGAACTCTGAACTGCTCCAAAATCTGAATTTTTTAGAGCACTGACATGATGCCACAAGTGAAAAATTACACACCTGACCTCCTGGGAAAGGTCATTGTCAAAAAGCAGGCACACTGAGCATACTGTATAAAATTACCTGCAGGCTATGTGTATAAGACACATATGAAACATAAACAAATTTCATACTTAGACTTGATTCACATCCCCCAAGACAGCTCTTTATGTATTTACAAATATTCCAAAATTAAACAAAAATCTAAATCCAAAACACTTCTTGTCCCAAGCATTATAGATAAGGGATAATCAATGTGTACTAATTGAGAAAATTGAGGATATAGAATTTATAAAAAAGAGACAGGAAAAATAAATTATTTCCTCTGTTTAATTATAAATGGATTTCCTTCATTTTTTGCAATAGTTTGTTTAGAAGCAAATAACATTTAATTATACTAAAGCAAATGTCAATAAAAATGAAAGTTAATACCTTTTATTAAACTCCTTTTTAAAACATGTTCTTCCTTTCATATATCAGTGATGAAGGCAATTCTCTTTCAGGATAAAGGTATTAGTTAGGTGTATATTTCATCAAAGTGTTAAGTATATATTTACTTTTCAAAAGTCAATCTTTTCTCCAAGCTTATATTGTTTTCTCAAATTGTCCTTTTCAAAATAGAGGTGAACAACTTTTACTAAAAATTATTCAGTGACATTTAATTATCTGCAATTGCCTAAATAATAAAAGTTTATTCAAATCTTTTCTTGGAAAAAAATAGCCATAGACACTGTGATTTTTACCAAAGATTTATCATTATTCACATGTAACTATGATAACAACTTATTCTGAAATAACTTCTTCACCTCTGGGTAAAATAAATTGAATACAGTATCCTGAGACATCACTAAAGAATAACAGAAAGACTGGTCCCACTCCTTCTGAGGTAATAACAATGAAAAATAATAATTGCTCTGATTAAACTAATTTTGCTTCCCAGAAAGTTCCATTCATCATAATCATAGGTAATCTGATTTCTAGTTTCTCTTAAGTCAAGTAAAGTGAATCAAATCAAAAGCGTCAATATATTCTAGTGTTTTAGTTTTGATAATCTCTATAATGCAAAGTACAAGAAGTCATTTGTATAATAATCAGACAAAGGCAATTCAGTTCCACCTCAAATTTAAAGAAAAAAAATACAAAGCAAACAAATGTGTTTGTAATAGTGAATTAAAGGTAACTTTAAGATGTTTCTGACACTAATACAGAGTTTTTTTTCCCCAAAAAAGTCTAAGCATCAAATCATTATCTTCTTTTTCTCTATGCAAATTAACAGTTTTAATATATATTTGCCCACAAATTCCAATGAACTACCTGTGTTTTCACATCTATTGTAATATTCTAAATCCTGTGACCCCTTCACCCAGATTCTTCCAAATCTAACCCTTAGATATTAAAAAAAATATTTATTTGACAAATTACTCCTGTTTTTATTCTCAAAGGACTGGGCAAAGTAAAAAACAAAAAGAAGATAAAAGCAACCCAGTCAGCCATGTTGCCAGCTCTGAGTATCTGCTAGACCAGCCCAGAATCTTATGTCACTAAATCTGGAATCTATCAGAGTGCTGAAAATTCATATATTAATGAGGCTTCAAATTATTGGGGAATTTAATTTTTTATCATTAAAAAAGAGTTGCTCTTTGAAGTTTCAATCAAGGAAAACAAAATCAAAGAGTTCACTAGAGCCATTGAAAAAGCAGATTACCTACCCCTGCAAGATTGTCCTCTGTCTCCCTACATTTTTCCTTTTCCTTCTCTTTCTCATGCATTCTCTTTACCCCTTTCCTTCCACTGTTCTTTCTGGAATGGGTTGCATACAGGAAGTAATAGAAAAGACTGAAGAAGATAGGTAAAGATACTGATGCCTTTTGTATCTGACTTATTTAGAAATAATGTCTTCTAGTTTCATCCAAGTTGTATGTAACATATATTGAAACCTCATTATTTTTGTACTAATTTTGTATATCACATTGTGCCTATCTTTTCCCTTAATAATAATTAGCATTTTATTAATTACTATTACCACCACCACTAGATAATTGCTATTAACTACTTACTTTATCAACTTACTTGACTCTCACAAGGACACATGAAATAGAGATTATTGTTATCTTATTACACTCAGAGAAAAAGTGAGGTGCAGAGAGGCTAAAACCTTGCACAAGGACAACTAGCTAGTAACCAGCAGATTAACTACTTAGATGTGTATATAGTTCTCCACCTATATTTTTAGCTGCAATATTTATGATGTTCATTTTTAAGAATTATTTATGAACAAAGTCATAAAATATTACTAAATACCTAAATAATCCCTTTCTCAGTTTTTAAACCCCTGAAGGAAGTGATGTTGGTCTGTAATATGGTAGGAATTTAGGTGACTACGATTTTATGCTAACTCTGTTATTCAAAAACCAGATTTTTAAGAAAGTAGCTGACTTATAATAGGACAAAGAGGGAAGAATTTGAGAAATGAGGTAAACAATTATCTCTTTACTCTTAAACTAAAGAAGTAAAATGGTTCGTGATATTTGATAAAATATGTTCATGATTAAAGGGCTTTATAAAATGTCTAAAAATATTTCAGTTATCTTTTTTCCACTAAGCGTTAACAAAAGCAAAAGATGTAATACTTAACTCCAATAACCTTCCTGTTTTAGCAAATCAAATACGTTCATGGGACAATTTTGTAGCCATAAGAAAATTTATTCTATTATACCAAAAAAAAATTTTGTCTTTTATTTCCTATTATAGATGAGGAATGCTTCAATTTTTCTAATTTATGGAATAATCATTTTAGATATGTTTTATTTGAACAAAAAAGTCATAGGCACAAAACAATGAAGGTCTCAGATGCTTAGAGAAACAAAACCAAGAACACCTCTTGAGTATGTTTGTAATTATACCAGCTAAAAATAATACTGTTTAAGTGGATAAAGGAAAATTGGGTTAAACATCAGGAAATAATTTGTAATAAAAACAGGACTATGTAAGAACAATGAACCATTGAAAGGAAGTTACTAGACAAAAATGGCTAGAACCTCTCAGAGGAAATGGCTAAAATACTTTGCTATACCTCAGAAAATGTCTTGCACATGTTGGAGACATGCAGTTTCATAACTTTCCATTTTTTGCCACATTATTTATTTACTTCAGGTTCTATTCCTAGGATATCTCTGGACTATATACATTTTTTAAATTTTAACTTTGTACTTTGCTTCTTAAACAAATCATATCAATACTTTCACTCAATTATTTTCTTAAAAGAAAAAAAAAAAACTAACCCCTTGTTCTGATTGTTCCTACGGTGTCCCAGAGACCTTTTTTTTTGTTTTTTTTTTTTTTTAACAACAGGTGGTTGTAAAAAACTAACAGAAATCACTGCTTATATCACATTACTAGAAGTCTGATGACCTACAGAAACCAAGAAACAATCTCCCTGAGGATGTGTGTATGGATGTATGCACATGCATGTGGTGCACAGATGTGCATTTACCTGTATATATATAAATTTCTCCTTCAGGATAAATGGTGAGAAAAAAACAACCCTGAGCATTCACCACTTATTTCATCACTTCCAAACATTACTCTTCATCCAAATTTCAAAACTATTTCACATTTGAGAAGCATAGCATATAGAATATCACTGAAAGATGCAAACATGCTTTACACACACATAATTTAATCACCACAAACTTCCATCCTTCAGAGCAAACTGATCATTCCATGAACCTTGACAGAATTACAATTGCCTTTCAATAATGTCTTACTGTTCCCTAACCATAGTCATTTCCTAAGTTCAGCATGTTCATCTGGTATAGTTTATGATCCTCCTCTCTTCCTGCTTTTCTCATTTATTGAGTAGGAATGAATTATTCTTTATAGGACAATCAGGACACTCATTAGCACTTATTTATATTCAATTTTCCTCAGTAAGAACACATAACACAATAATAAATGTCACATATTGAACTCATATTTTTTCCAGGAAAGCCTTTACTATTTCAAACAAAAATTAAGATCAAATACTTGATGTTTCAAAAAAGACAACATAAAGTGCTTAGCTAAGACACTGTCCTATAAACAGGATGGGAGAGCAGAAATAGAAAACAAGAATTTCTATCAAAGATAAATTGTTTCCATTTATAAAAATATTAATTTTCCTACCAATTACTCTATTATTATTATAATAACCATAAACTTCATCTTAGAGCCAAAACAAACCTGAATTTCCAATTTTGCAAAGTTTTGTGAATACCTCCCTATTTGTATTCTAAATTCATTTGGTTATACTGAGTTGCTGCAATTTGACTCAAAAACACAGGGATAATTTTTACTTTGAGCCTAAGATAATCCATTCATGAAAGTTGAATAGCTCTATCTTTCCATTTTGACAATGAGTGCTGTCTGCCAAGCCTGCCCTGACCATGTTAATGAAGTAGGACCAGAATGACCAGAGCTCTCATCCTTCTTGAAATTGTATGAGCACTCATGAGATATTTTATGGTTTAAATATTTTGTTTATAATGAAAAATATACCAACGAGCAAGAATTGTGAAAGAAAACAGTAATAACTTCCTTGATTCTAGGTTTACAAATGCAATCATGGATTCAGCCTCCAACATTAGAATGATTTTTCCCAGGGCGGATGGGGTGAAGTTCAAGGAGTTTTGTGCAAAGAGACATGAAAAGAATTAAAAAGTGAGTGGATTTCAGTGACCACTTTGATAAGACCTCACTCATACTCAGGATTGTCCCTAAGTCTTCTCCATCCACAGTATTCTCCACATTTGAAATGATGATTTCTGACTCCTCAAACAAAGGCTGCCCACCCTGTTAGGCATCTTGAGATAGAGCTGAAAACCCGTCCATTCATCCTATGGTAAAAAAGCCCTTTAAATGTCTAAGGAACCTTTCAAGTAAAAAGGGAAATCAGTAAGTTTGTTGCCACTGCTGCTGCTACAGCTGGTATTTTCACATAGATTGAAAAGACTGGCTGTCAAGATCAACATCTTCATTCCCTTTATAAACTATTTTCTCCTCTCTTGCCCTGCAACTGCAGAAAATATGGCTTATTTTAAAATGAACTGCTCTTTGATAGCTGGTATATATCGTACCTTTCATATTCAGAGATGATGTTCACAATCTTGTCATCATCCATGTGTCCTGGATGCACAGTTTATCTGAAAATATCATGGTAAATTTTACCAGAGGGCACTTTTTATACACTACTGGTAAAGGCTGTCACTTCGGCTCTGTATCATTGCTTCATGGACCAATACAACTTTGAAATCCTCTGCTCATGTTTTGCTCATAATATCATTCTAACTCATTTATCTATAGCAGGTATTCTATTGTGAAATAGGGGAATGTGAAAAAAATGCTGAATGGAATTTTTCATGGAAGTATGAGAAAAAAAAAAAAGAAATAGGGGAATGTGACTTACAGCAGCCTAACTAATCTGTATGCAGAGAATAACACAGTGCCTAACCTATATTAGATATATTATTTCTTCAGGATTACCACTTTCCCACTGAAACTCAAAAAGGAAAAATTTTAGCCTACTTACTAGGTTACTCCTAATTTTAAGCTTTACATGATATCCCTTATTCTGAAGTTTAAAGATATAAAAATAATTTTCCATCTATCATGGTATCAGTAGTATTTGGAAGGACTCTGGAAGTCGTCGGGGTTGTGGGATAAACAAAGTTAGTCCAAAACTAAGACAACTTTTTATTGGGAAAAAAATAACACACCAAATTTTCCCTCTAGAAATGTTACATGGAAACTCAAGTAGTCCCAACAGATTTATTTTCTGTGAACTTTTTCACTTGGTTAGAAGACACCTATTCCATACTGTTCAAAGGAGAACCCCATTTGTTATGTTTATTTCAGAAACCAACACCTTCTAATTGATTTTATACTCTTTTTCTACCCCTCCTGGTCAGTACATGCCCCATCCCTTCCCCAAAGAACCACACCGTCTTTATCATTATACAACAGCTCCACTTTTTACACTTTTATGCAAATTGAATCACACACTATGAATTTATTATTTTCTTACTCTTTCACTCACTATAATTATTTTGATATGTATGCATGTTGTAGAATATATTAATGGTTCACCTCCTTATATATTCAATATTCCTTGTGGATATGCCACAATATTCTTATCTACTTACCTGTTGATGGACACTCAGTTTGTTCTCAGTTTCTGGCTCTCAAAACTAAAACTGCTCTGATCATTCATGTAAGTCTTTGTATGGATATATGATTTCATTTCCTCCAGGTAAATACCTATGGTTAGAATAGCTTGGTCATAGGTAGAAATACATTTGACTTTTTAAAGAATTTGAAAAATTGTGTTCCAAAATGGATGCGAATTTTACATTATCTCCAGCAATGTTCCACATTCTCAACAACATTTGATACGACCACTCTTTTTCATTGTAACTATTCTAATAATATGGATAGTGGAAACTGATGTCATCTGTAGTCCTGTAGTTCTGTCCACTGTTGCCTCTACTGATTTTTATATATATTTTATAGGCTTCACACTAGTTAGTATTCAGCTGAATACCTGAGAGGGATCCTCTGCAGATACCTGATATTTTTCCTTTGAATACAGCTCTATCTTCTCTTTGACTTAGTTTCTAAAATAATGCTATAAAATATAACATCTTATAAAATACTTACAACATGAACACCTCCCTTCTTCAAACTGACTATATAATTCTTAGAATAAAATCATGTCTTATAGCAAACAATATATACAGAGTGTATATATATATATATATATATATATATATATATGTGTGTGTGTGTGTGTGTGTGTGTGTGTGTGTGTGTGTGTGTGTGTAAAGAGTATGCTGGAAAATAACAAATCTATCCAGAACTCTTCTAATTTTATAATTTCAATATTTACTTCTCTGTATTCTCAGGATACACTTCTTCTCATTGCGCAAAGAAGCTCAGTAATCTCCTTACAGTATACTACCACCACAGACTATAATATTTATAACTAAACTCAAGGGTCTTACACAGTGGAATATGTTGGTAAGTGAAGACAAACTTCTGAAATTCTTTTAACTTAAAAACGTCTTTATTACTTAGAAATTATATTGAAGGGTTACAAAAAGCAATTTAAACTAATAAAGGTATGATTTTAAGGACTTTTAAGAAATATATAGTAGGCAAGAGAAATCTGAGAGAATATTTAATAGTAGTAAACAAAGATTTATTCTGTCTTCATTTGGGCAGTTTTACTACAACGAGCATTTAAGTCAGATTTGAGTAGAAATTTATTTATAACCACATTATTGAGATTTTAGCTTGATAATCCCTCAAAGGAAACTAAGGAATCCCTTAATCTAACTATTTTTAATATTTTTTCATTGTTAAATTTAATGCTAGACAGATGATAAAAAAAATAAGAATGTCATCTATTAAGTCAGGCATGCATGACATTGGAGAACAGAGAGAATTCACTGTTCATTTCATACAGCACTAGCTACATATCTATAATCTAATTTAAGGTCAGAAAAAAACAGCAAAAACAATGAAAATCTTGTCTGTGATATAACAGAAAGTATCAGATCTGTTTTAATACTCAAGTAACATTTCTATACTTTTCTAGTATCTAAGATAGAAACAACAGAATGAGGTAAGTTGCTTGTAGACATAGTACCTCTCTCCAGGAGAAGAAATAGACACTAGAAATAGACACATATCAGTCGAGTGAAATGGACAGATGACCAGGTAAGAACCAAGATTTGTGGACTATAAGGAAATCTGGAAACTTACAGAGGAAGCAGAAAATGAATGAGAGCCACAGTAAATCCTGGATGATCTAAAATCAGAAAGGGTGCCAGAGCAGTCATTCCTCTAGGGGACATGAAAACAACCTACAGACAGAGAGAAGAGGGATGGATGTTGGGGAGAAGAGAAAAGAAGGAACCCAGAAAAAGAGACTGTCATAGAGACTCAGCCTGGAAAATCACATAAAAGGATTTATGCTTGACACTAAATAAAACATGAGAGGGACAGCAGATATGCAGTAATGCAGTGATTCACAACATGGAAACCAACAACTAAAGAAGCACAAAGAAAAATGAGGAGGGAAAAATGTTGAGTGAATCCCTAGAATAGAAGAAGCTAGTCTCATGATCTGCATTGAAACTTTCATTGGTGTGTAGAGAGACTTCCATAATAATGCATTTCAGCAACATGATTATTTATAATAACTATACAATTTTTCAAATGATACCCATTTTTCTTCCTTTGGTTAACTTAGATTTCTCATATTTCAAATAAAATTGTTCCAAACCCTCTTTTTTCCATCACATTTCTTCATAAATGTCTATTTGTTATTGCGTAGATGACCCTTCCTTAGCTACTGACTTATAATTTATAATCTGAGAATATTCTTATAATTAAAAAAAATTATTGTGTATTCTTACTCTTATAACAGCATTCTTAAGATTTAACTCACTCCTTATAGTTGCAATTGAAAAAAAATGTATTCAGAAAGCACTTTTGGAATTTTCTGAATTTTTAAGTACCTTTAACACAGAAACATGGAACTCCAAATTACATTGGCAAATTTTATTTTACCTGGTTTCATAATGTAAGTCACTTATGAGATGATTTGTCATAGTAAGAACTTACAAAATGAGGTAGTATAGCACAAGGCCATGTTTTAGTAAAGTCTAAAAATTCACTAAGTTTCATGTTTCCAATAAGTAATAATCTGAGGAATTTAAAATATGACAAAAAATAACTACCTGAAACAATGATATGGCCTCAGTCCCATATCATCATCCTAAATTGCTTAAGCAGTGGTCAATTAATTACATTACATATGTAGGTTAGTTATATACTACTTGAATCAAGTTGGTTTATGATAAGCTTTTACATAAGTTTTAAATGCTAACATTTAGAATCTTTAACATTTGTAAGAAAAACATCCAAAATTTTACTATACTGATATCATTAGATGCTTTTGTTTCATTTTTTTACTGAAATCATTATTGTAAAAATTATTTTAGAAATCATAGAAGGAAGACTTAATTAAATTACAAGTTAAATTTATATATGTAATCAGCTTATACTGATAAAAGCTTATGAGTCAAACTTTGAAAAGGATCCCCCCCTTAATTGAATAAAACAATGCTATAAACTTTTAATAATCTAAATAAAATGCTTCTTTGAGGGTATACTTCCAAAAAATGCTATGTCAAGTACATGATATAGTGTCTTATATTTTCTTATATGTGGAACTTTATTTTAACTATTATGTGAAATATGAATTATAGTCATGAACTCATATCATAAACTTCCCTTCTTAAATTCCAGAAGTCAACATTATCAGCTTTACCCTGGTTTTCACTTGAGATTTCAATGAGGAACTAATGAATCTCTGATTTCACCCACTCACAGTGAATCATCTGGCCTTCTAAGTTACATTTCTACTTGCCTCATCCTTCACTACAATATTTTTGACCTGATTACCACTGACCATTCAGATTCTCTACCTGTGGCAACCAGCCTTT
Organism: Marmota flaviventris; assembly: GCF_047511675.1. Lineage (NCBI taxonomy): Eukaryota > Metazoa > Chordata > Mammalia > Rodentia > Sciuridae > Marmota > Marmota flaviventris. The sequence continues at coordinate 105,690,717 of NC_092504.1, forward strand.
TAAAGTAAACAACTTGTAGATTATTGTCTTGTTCCTTTTTTTATTATGTACATATTTGTATACCTTTGTAACAGAAGCATGCACTTATAATGTATATACTTATCTGTATGACCTATGAGGCCAAAGAAAATTTTTATTTATTGTTGTATCTCAGATAACTAACACAGTGCCTGATAAGAGAATCTAATGAATATTTGTTGAATTGATAAATAAAAGAGGATATACTTTCTTCTGTCTGAGACAGGTGGATTTTAGGTTATCCTCAAAAAAAACTAGGTCATTAATAAGTTAATATTATTGTAATTTTATGAACTATATCTGAAATTAAGTTTCAGAAACTCGAACTCACATCTCATTCTTCCAACAAAATATACTTGAGCAAGCCCGTCACTAAACCAAGTAAGACTAAATCTTACTGAAGAACAGGAGTCACATTTTTAGACTTTTTTGGAGAGTTTAGGATAGTTTCAGGTTTGTCAACAAATAGTCCTTTACTGACTTCCAAGTGTGGGTTCAACATCAGCTGTTGTGATTAGTGAAACAATATTTGAGGTAGTTGGTGTTAGAAAGCATTCTATCAATTATAAGACATAAACACTGCATTAAGATTCTAGATCCTCAAGACCTATGCCAAGCAAATTCAGCCTTAGAGATGATGATTAGTATTCAGAAAAGAACAAGATGTAACTAATAATTTTCAACATGTTCAAAACATGAAACATCTATCTTTGTATGATTTAGCAAAAAAAAAAAAACCCTATTATTTTGTTTCTTGTTCTTCTACCTTTCTGGCCTATTTCTGCCTGCTATCATATTCATAAAACACCTATGGAAATCCAAAAATGGGATACAGGTTGGCATGGAGGCTCTCTGTACAAAAAGTCAAACTATCCAAAACATATTCTTTGCACAAATTCTCACTCAACAAAGTAGCTGATTCATAATTTTTCCTCTCTCTCCATTTCTATATGCATTTCAGACTGCCTCTTATTTTCCTCTCCCATTTCTATATAGATTATTTTAGATTATTTTTATGTGTCTATTCTTTTTTATGAAATAATTTTATTGGAGATATGATATTTTGGAGGGTGCTCACAAAGGAATTTTGTCAAGTTAGAAATCTTGGTCTGGATAGCCAATGGGCTAATAACTACAAAACGTTTCTATGTTTCTTCTGTTGAGAGGTACTATATCACAATTCGTATGTCCTCTTTGGCCTCCTAAGATCTTAAATAAAGATGATGGTTAACAGAGGAGGGAAAGCACACAAGATTCAGTCATTTTCCAACCTTTTCATTCCAAACGCCCAGATCTCCTTGCTTCAAAGTCTTGTCACTTTAGATATACTTTCTTTTATCCAAGTAACATTTAGACCCAACTAGCTAGCAGTTGTCTAGTATACAAATGTGACCTCATTCTGTCTTTATGTCCCTTTGATTCCCATCTTAAAGTTCAGAAAATTGAGGCTCAGGGAGAATAAGTAGCTTGTTCCCTATCAAGCAGTTGGTATTTTAAATCTACTTCTTAAAATACCTGTTACTTCTAGGTCCTCTCCAATTGTTTTAGTCAGCTATTTCACTGCTGTGACTAAAAGATCTGATCAGAACAATTTTAGAGAGGAAAAGTTTATTTGGGGGCTCATGGTTTCAGAGGTCTCAGTCCATAGAAGGCTGGCTCCATTCCTTGGGGCTCAAGGTAGGGCTGAATATCATGGTAGGAGAGTGTGACTGAGGGAAGCAACTCACATCATGATTAGTAAGCAGAAAGAAAGAGAGACTCTGCTTGCCAGATACAAATAAATATATACCTCAAAGTCATGCCCCAATTCTCACCTACTCCAGCCACACCCTACCTCTTCAGTTACTACTCAGTTAATCCCTATAGGGATTAATTTAACCCAATTCACTGACTGGGTTAAGAGTCTCACAACACAATCATTTTTCCTCTGAACCTTCTTCCATTGTCTCACATGTAAGCTTTTGAGGGACACTTCACATCCAAACCATAACACGAATGTAACTCAATCTTCCCTTTCTACTACTTCACCATCCCTATCTATTACCCTGGTTATCAAAAAAGAAGGAGGAGGAGGAGGAAGAGACAAGAACATCATCTTAAGAGTTTGGCAACTCAAATGTGGACTCTTCTTTGGCCAACAGCTATTTAAGGAAATTTTTGCAAGTATCCCTTGAACTTTAAATGTTTTTTTGATTGCCACCATATCTTAGATAAGAAAATATACATTTTGTGCTAACATATAAATGTAATCTCTAGATCCGATTCTACCAACAGTAGAAAGCAAATTTTGAGGAGAAAATGTTAAAACCTTAACAATTTAGGAATTTGTAGCTGGGTTTTGATGGTTGTTGTGGTGGTTGTTGTATTATTTTTTCATGATTTGAAAAAGTAATGTCTTTATTCAATTTGTACTGTGGAATACCTTCAGGTAGCTTCTGAATTGCTCCTAAGCCTTGGAAGTTAGAGAAGCCTTACAGGCACAAGTGCTGAGAGCCAGTGGCTGACCTAAATATATGCAATCTCTTAAAGGTGCTGGTTATTCCCTGACAAGTATGACCCAAGATGGCAGCAGACAATAGCCCACAGAAAGTGAAATGGAGTTCATCCAACTTCAACCTGGTCAAAGAAGATGTTTAGCAGAAATGGCTATAGTATTTCTTGCAAAAGAAATGCTCACCTTTAGTGTGTCAAGGCCCAAAAATGAAGCATTCTTGGTGAATACACGTTCCCCTGCTTTCATGCCCATGTTATTACTGACAAATCCAAAATGTCAGGCTGTATAATGAGGTCTTCAAAATTCTATTCCCCTTCTTGGGGAAGCAAATTTCAAATACACTAGGGAATTTATAAGAATCTAGGCTTTATTCCCTTGATATTTAGGTGATCTTAGGAAAATTATTTAATGTTCCTCTATCTCATATTTTAAAATTATTATCATAACAGAAAATATCTCTTGTGGCTGTTGTAAATTAAAGAAGATAATGTATGTAAAGTACCATAAGTTTGTGGTACAAAGCAAATATTGAATCAATGAATTAATAACAGGAAAAGTACAGATGTATAATTTAAATTTCAAGTTCTCTTTATTTCTTTATGCACTAATAGAATTAACTATTAAATTCTTTGATTAAAAGTAAAAATGTCATTTTCCCCATATTTTCTTTAAAAATGACAAGTAGAACAGACAGACAGACATAGTGAACCAAATTCAAAGCCTTGGAAAATAAAATGGATAAATTCTTAGCCATGTAAGAATGGTGTTCTCTTCCTATATAAGCTATTTGCTCTGGTGCCAAATATAAATATTAAGAAAGCTTTTGTTACTCTCCCTATTTATTACATTAAAAACTACTTTATCACATTTGCCAGCTGCTACAGTTTTAATGTGTCCCCCAAAATTCATGTGCTTGCAACTTAATTCTCAATGCAACAGTGTCAGCAGGTGAGGCCCAGGGGATTGGTCATGAATTGATTAATGTTATCTCAGTAGTGGGTTAGTTTTCACAAAAGTGTGCTTGTTATTAAAGTGAATTTAGTCCCTTTGGATCTCTTTCTTTGAAGCTTTCTTATCCTTCCACCTTCCATCAAAGGATGACAGAGCACAAATGTCCTCAGCATATACCAAAGCTATACTGTTGGACGTCCCAGGACCCAGAACTGTGAACCACTGTTTATATATTATGTGGGCTCGAAACCCCCCTTTAACAATGCAATACTTGAACTTTGTTCCATAAACTGAGACTAGCAAGAAAAATGTAAATATTAGTATATGAGAAAACACAGACAGATTTAAAGATGACTTTATGGGAAGATTAAAAAACCATCACTAAAATGACAAAACTGAAAAGTAATAATGCCATGGAATTCTTCTTTTGAAATATAGAAAATTATGATCAACCCAAATGAAAACATGACAAAAATAATCTTGGCACTGAGATATAACTGCATAATTTTCATGGCTGAACAAAGACACAAATTGATTGAGATTATTCAATTAAGTGGTTCTCTAGTGACCTGAGATATTAACACACTTATCTAAGCCATTATTTCTGACGCACACTAATCCACCATTTTTAGAACATTGTCCTTCTTACTTTTATATTCAAATAGTAAATATTGTAAATTCAATTGATAAAAATCTTAGGAGGCTATCTCTATATACCAGGGAAGAACAAAAGAAATTGTTGTCACAGATCAAAAGGTAGCAACCACATCTTTGCAGCACCCTACAGCTTCTGAATTAATTTAGCTTATTTATGACTCATTGGATTTCTCATCTTGTCACTGTTCAAGTCACTTCCTACCACTGTTACGATTTTGATGTCTTAACTTTTTTTTCCAGGCCTCTAGAATACTTAGTGTATTGTTAGCCTCGCTTAAAAACAGGATAAGTTTTGGAAATTCTTTTCTAACTGAAATACACTTAATCCACTGATGTTAACTTTTATACACAGAGGGATAAATACAAGCATTAAGACTAAATTTAATCAATTACTTATTTGCCAAAAATGCCATAATGTCAGTATCTGATGTAGAAATGACAGAAAAGGACTGTGTGTATGTATTAATTTCGCTATTACAATTGTTAATTAATAAAACAATAGCAATTATTGAGACAGAACATGTAAAAACATATGAGATATGGATTTTTTGCTTTGGGAACATATTAAAGGAAAGCAGATTAATGAAGTGAAGGCCTTCTGCATTGTTCTCAGGACAAAAGGGATAAGATAAATTGCAAAAGACAATTCAGTGAAAGACAACAGGCAAAACAAGCTTCCCCATTCAAAAAGAGGGTCAGCCTGAGAGAACCTAGCTTATACCTTCTGCACCTGCCCCTTTCAACAAATACAAATCTATCCTTTCTCCACCATGTCACACTCCACTTCTTCAAACACCTCAGTTTTTATTCTTTGTATTCCACCCTCTAAACCAAGAGAGTAGATTCGATAAGGATATAGCTTTTCTTTCCAATGCAACAATTCTCAACTTGCTTGAAAAACTATTTTTAAAAACTACATTTAGTAGCAGTTTACTTTATATTTTACATAGCTAAAAGTTTTTAAGTGATTATTAAAATGATTTTGTTGGAATTAATTATTTCAAAATGCAAATGTTAATTAAGTAAGTACATTAATTTTATATTTCAATTTCCTCATTTGCAAAAATGGAAAAAAAATATTATCTAACTCACAGTGCTGGTGAAAGTAATTAAAATCACTTTTGTCCCACTGTCTCAGATGTGAAACACCTATTAAAAACATATAGGATATGATCTAATTATAATATATGAATCATAATATAATAATACATATAAGTTCCAGATTATAATTTCCAACCTATTTTAACATGCCTGTGTCAATTTCATTGCGATATTCACAGAATTGAAAACTTGGGACTCAATGGAATTAATCATTTATTATATATAAGATAGTAGAACAGGACCTGGGACACATTGTATGCTAAATAAACTATTAATCTGATCTTATTTTGCATGGAGGATGAGTGAAAAGAGAAGGTAGATTCCGTGTAATTGGAATAACCCAAGCAAAGGTCTTCAACAAGAAGGAAAACACATAGGATGAGCAGACATATGAGAAGAAATTTGAAGACCTCACACATTTACATAAAGTCACTTCTCTTGTTACATTCACTTGGGATACCACAATACTGGTTGTACATTTTTATCAAGCATCTGCATGGGTAGGCAGTTTTATTATGCATGGTTTCTGGTTTCAGTAGCTTATCTTTGGGGCAGCTGGATTTGAATTTTAAGTCTTTGTTTCTAGGGAATTCATTAACTGTTATATACGTTGGTCTTTTTGCCAAATAATTAATGAAACATTAGCATTTACTGAAACTAAACATGCAAAACATACAAAATGACAATCTTTCCATTTGGAAACACAATATTGGAAAGGAGGTTAGTGAGGGAAGGTTTTCTACTTTGCAGTGGAGCAGAAGCAGGTGAGACAGTCTGTCAACACAGTTCAGTGAGAAGGTAACAGTCAAAGGAGCTTCCCACTTAAAAACAGGGACCAACATTACACAGAAGCACACCAAGACTTGCTGAGAACTTACATATTTGCTGAGAACACTGAGACCATCAGTGAAATTGTTGTCCATTTTACATTATTCTATTTTAGTTGTATATGTATTCTTTTTTAAAAATCTTTCTCAATATTCACTATTCTCTCCAGTTTTTCTTTGTAGAGTTGATATTTCCACTAGAGTTTTTCTATTTGTTCCCATAGTTTCCAATACCAAGCTTCATTACCTATTTTATCTCCCTAGTGTTTTTTTTAAAGATTTCTCTGTCTAATGGAATCGCTCTCCAACTATAAATAGTCATTACATTCACTCATTAACCCTACTTCTAGTGCTTCCCATAATTGCCACTTGATAAAAATTGGTCTCCCAAGAAGCCACCAATGACTTTCTACTTACTACATCTAATGGGATTATCCTGAAACACTGGGGAATTTGGTCATTTCTTTGGTTTGAAAATCTAATCCCCATTGTATTCTGTCATTGAATTCTCTTGATAGTCCTCTTACATTTATGGGGCTTATCTTACTTACTCTCTGGGTCCCAGATTCTGCCTCTATGCCTCTTCCCTTTTTCTACTCTTTCCATTGCAAACAAAACCAATATTCATTGCTATGAGGTCTATATCATCAGCCTTTTTAGGTTCAACCTTAAGACAGACTGTCAGTCTCACATTTCTAATTACCAAGAGCAAAGGTTTCCAATCCAACCCCCTTCCTCCACCAAGTCAAAACACTCATTTTAGGATTCACTATACTTTGAAAGCATCAGTATGCACTGATTGAGTTTGACAACTATTATGAATTCATAATCCTGCTCTGGCCCATCAGGCTGCATGATCTTAGGCATATTAAATAAACTCTTTAAGTGTAAATTTTTCAATCTGTAAAATGTGTACCACAGAATGGTCATTAAAAGCATAGTATATAATGTATACAAATTGCTTGATAGACATGTTGGATGTACTTGGTAACACCAGATACAATGATTTTAATTACCATATCTATCAGCTAACTATAAATAATAAGAATAAAAATGTCTGAGAAAAAGTGGTTCTCAGTAAATGTTAGATATCATTTATTGTTCAGGAAAAACATATCAATGTGTATGTCAAACCTGGGAGGAACTATAATATAATGGATAGAATACAAAGGTTAGAACCAGAAGGGCTGGATGCACAAACTAGCTCCAAAACATAAAGTATCATGAATTGAGTAAAGTCACTCCATTCTGTGAATATCAAATTATTCACTGGTACAATAAAAAGGTTAAAAATTGAATTCCAAAGCCCTTACCATTCAATGGATAGATGAATAATTTGGTATATTCAAACACATACTCCTAATCTCTATGCACCCCCAATTTTTTCTATTGTATTTCCTTTTACTAGTAAAGAAACAATCATCTTTCGAGAGACTCAGGTAAGAAAGTTACAAATTGCTTCCCATCCTCTTTCTCATGTTAGAATATGACACCACCATTCAACCAGGCACTAAAGTCAAATATCATGACTCACTTGTAAATTTTCCTGAGAAGTATTCCCCTGTCATTGACAAATTCAAATACTAACAGCACCTCTGAGCATGTTGGCCTAGTGCTAAAATCACTGAACACCTCACTTCATTTACAGAATAAATCCTAAATTTCACTGCCAAGCTTTCAAGTTATTCCATCTGATCCCAACTTACCCTTTTGATGTTATTTCCAACAACTTCCATTCAAGCGCTGTCTACCTTAACCATGCTGCAATAGTCAAGTGCTCTCTTCATGCATATTGTTTTCCTTCCTTCATATGCTCACACAACCCACAATGCTTGAATGTCATTCCTGGTATTTGAATGTCCAACACACATTCCAGTGGACACTTTAAGCTGCCTACTCAGTATCCATTCTCCTTTCCCTGTCTCCAACAGCATAAGCTTGCTTAATGCAATATTCCAAACCACTCCCCATGCAGCTGAATACTCAGGGAAAACCAAACACTATTTTTAACTCCAGCAATGAGCCTTAGTTCATTTACAGCAATAGGCACACTCCTTCATCCTAGCCACAGGTTAAGGTCAATCCTCCATCCTAGGCACCTCCAAACCAGATGGATCTCAGAAAGATTTCTTGGGGTAGTGTTTCTTCTTCTGGAGGTTATCATGCAGAGTCATTAGTCTCAGAATTCATTCCTGCTACCCTTCTGCTAGTCAAGGAAAAAAAACAATCTGGCAGCAGCAGAGAGAAATAAAGCAGAAGCACCAAATGAACTGTCACGGCTGTTGCTGTGAACCCTTTCAGTTATATGAGCCAATAAATTCCCTGTGTTGTTAAGGATACTTTGATTTGGGTTACTTGCAGTCAAAAACATTTTAAATTGATACACACACACACACACTTCAGACCCAAATTCAAATACAACTTCTTTGATGGTGATTTTTCTACCTAATACAGTTGAAGATAATCTCTCCTTTAAAACCACAATTTTTCATATGCATTTTATGACATTTATATTCTACAAATGTAATCCATTGGAATAGTATGTTTTATGGCATTTTATATTTTGCCTATTAAGACATTAGAATATAGAGTGTATTTGTCATAGCTGCTGCTTTAGAATGCAAGTCCTTTTTTGCAAGACCCATGTCTAATCCATCTTAGTGTCTTACAATGTAACTGTAAATGTCTATTGTAAATACTGTATAAATAATTGTTGAGTAATAAGTAAAGAGATAAACAAGCCAAAAAGTGGCAGAGGAATCTATTGATAAAATTATCACATAGAATCAATTCTGATTTCACAAAACAATGATTATCTGAGTTTGTTCTACAATAGCATTCTTTATACCTTGTGTTTTCTTAATTATACAAATATTCTGACACTCTTATCAATGTATTCTAGATTTTTTAGACTTAAAACCATTAAGAGAAAAATATTTATATGTTAATACTTAACATATAAATATTAAATACCTGATAATCTCTTTTGTAGCTTCAATATCTGCATTCTATTTTAAATTATTGGTTTAAAAATTAAATTGTTAAAAAATCCCAAATGGTAGACTTTATAGATATCATTTTAAACACCTTCAAACAATTGAATATCAAACATAATGTACCTAAATAGGAAATTTACCAAATTGAAAGTTATAAAAACATCATTTTGAAGAAATCCTACATCCTCATTTTCTTTAATAAATTTAAAATAAAGTAGCAAGTATATTTAATGCTATCTAGAAAATTTTACCTCTATTGGGTTTTATCATTCCACTTATTTTATTCACTAATATTTCATTTTGCTTAAGATTATTTTTTTAGGTTTATGTGAAAGGGTTTAGACATGAATTTTCATTATTCATCAATAGGACTTTAGTTCTAATTTCTTCATCAGCTTTGTTTTAAATCATTCATATTCCCATTCATGCTAATAAACCAAGCAAGTCTTTGTCAAGTGAGAGCAAGACTGTTGAACCTTTTATTGAATCAAATGCTTCACTTTGGTGAAATGAAAAAATAATAATCTATTAAAAATATTTTAGCAATAATAATCTTTAAAAACCCTAACCACAAAACAATACTAAAATGATGAGATATGTCACATATACACACATATATATGGATACATATATATATATATATTCACTGAACAAATCATAGCTATTTAGATGCTTAGAAAGGCAAGTTGATTATAAAAGTCCTGTATCTATAAATACTAAACCTAGTACACTGCATGACACATGTTTCCTATATAGATACTTAGATCAAGTAAAGCTGGGTACAAAAATAAACAAAAAAAAAAATCTAGGTTAATGGCAAATAACCAGTTACCTCTTTAAAATTACCACTGAAATAGAAGTGGACAATTTCACTAATATTAGATTTTCATTGATTTTAAAAGGATCATCAAATTGCTTGGCATAATATCAGCAACAAAATATAGACGTGTTTATGAAAGAACTTCGACTAGCCTCCCTGTGTATGTAGTGAAGTGACCAAGAGCATGGACATGGAACTCTACTGCAAAGATTAGTCCCTGCTCTGAGTAGAAACCAACTTTACGAACTTGGGTATTTCTTTAAAATATGTACACTTCATCTGCAATATAAGGAAAATATCACCTACTTCATCAGATTATCGTGAGAATTAAATAGTCAATATGTGTTAAGTCCTTGAGTAGTGAATGGCAAATACTGCAAGCTTATCAGTATTGTCTATTACTTGCAATTATAGACATCACTGGAGTTCTGAAACATATGTCATAAGAAGCCTGGATTGAGTCCTAAGAAAGCCAAGATAACTTTCACATTCTAAAACACATGTCATCACTCATGTCTTTTATTAAGAGTATGATCTACTTGTGAAACAAAGCCTCAAGAAACGTGACTGAAGAGGTCAAAGAAAATTCCTATTCCTGCACTATGTAGGGAAATAGCAGATGCACAGGTGAGTTCCTGCTAGAATTTGGAGGATGGCATCACGGAATGTGAAAGAAGAAAGGATAACTTTGGTTAAGCCAGAAGCAAAAGTAACAGTGATATCATAGGAGAATATATTAATTTCTAATCCTTAGGTCTGTCCAGTATAAACTGACATCAAAATAATTGGCCACTGAGGTTCAAAAGGGATAGAATTTGGGAAAGTGGTTTATAGACTCTAAAACTTCTCCTGAGGAACGTTGTGGTTGCAATTCCTACTGCAGGTAGACATATTTCTATGTCCACTCCTCTCTGACCAATGAGGAGAACATCTGTAGAACCCTGCACTCTATAATCTACATTTTCCACACACACACAAAAAATGCATTTCATTGTGCACCTTTTTTAATGATATTGTCAATCAAAATGAAGTAACTTAATACAAAAGACTTATACTGTTTTCATTGAGTATTTTTCCATGAGTTTTTTTTTTTTTTTTCAGAATAAATTCTTGGACACTCTGGGGAAAGCACAATCATCGGAAGTTACAAACACTACTATTTTGTTTATGCAAACATACTCATTTGTTAGAAAAAGACATTGTTAATTTCCTTAACTCCTAAACAGAGCCTGTAAACTCAGAAATATCTTGCCCCAAATTAATCACCTTGTAACCTAAATATTATAAAGTTCACAACCTAATACAATATAATTTTTAATGAAGGCACATTGATATAGCCAGTGGAATAGCATTTCTGTTTTAGAATATACACATGAATATTTTCTTATTTACATTTATTGTTGTACTCATCTCATTTCCTAACCTAAAATAATTTTGTCATTCATTTCTAGGATTTCTTTCAGTACGAAAAAAAGGTTTATTCAAATGCTAATGATTGAGAATTAATTAATGTTTATATATTCTATGAAATTATTTTTCGGAATAACTTATAGTGTTAGGCACCTGAACTTTGCCAAAACAATTTTTATATCTGTAGGTACTAGAAGCATATTTTAATAGTCCAGAAAAACTATTCATTGTAAACTGCCATTTATAATGGAACACGAAATTTGATATAAGCAACAATTATATCATATAAACCCCAAATAATTCCTTATTCCACCTCATACAAGTCGAGTAATCACTAACAAGTTGACATATTTTATGTGCCTCCATTTTTACAAATAAAAGTAGGGACTGAAAACAGCCTATCTCAGAGAATAAAATGAGATCATTAAAACTGAGCACTCCATACAGTACTTGCATGTATAAAGTGTTCAATACCTGTAAAGTACTTAAAGTTTTTAAAATAAACAAATATAATAATAAATCACTGAATAAATGAATAAAATGACTAAGTAAATAAATATAAAGTAACTAAAATACATGTAGTAGCCTGAAGATAATCAAAAGAAATTATATGGTTTAACTTCATAAATTATTGAGATCATGAAAATAAATATTGAATCTTATGTTAATTGCTTTTATAAGGATATTACAGTTTTTTAAAGAGAAGTAATTTATGTGTTTTCAGAGACTATTAGCATCAGTGATGCTGGTTTCATGAAAGTTGACTACATCCAACCAGTGCCACACTCAAGTTAGGAAAACTGGTAATTTTCTAAGAAATATTTCAAAAGTATGCTATTTTAAATGATGCTATTTTTTGGATAAATAATGACAAAATATCAACTATTTTATACTTGCAAAGGGCCACCAAATGGTTTGGCCTAACAAAACAAGGAAATATGCAAATGTTTATGAAGAAAACTTTAAGTAGGCTCCAGGTCTATGTAGTGAAGTGGCCATATAAAAATTGGCTGATATAAAATTGTATTTGTTTATCTTAATGACTAATAGTTAACAAAATTATCAACACTAAAATAAATCTTCCAACAACACCTCCCTCTTGTAGTATTTAACTCACAATATTATGAATTACTCCTTGAACAAAGTACAAGCAGCTGGACCAAATTTACCAGTAATAAGGTTGAGGGTTTCCTGGTCTAAATTCAGTGGTATCATGTATTGAAACACAGATTTAATTTAAAAGGGAAAAAGATGACCTGAAGACCATACTCTTTACATTCATTAAACTTAAACATCAGAAAATGCATATGTAGGAAAAGTATCATTTTATTCCCTATAAAAAATTAAAGAGACTTTACATATTAAAATATCCCTCAGACAGTATATTCTTGCACTGCAGAAAAAGTTTAAAATTCTACATCTGTTCTATAAAATTTGGTCCCACTAAAAGACTTGAAAACAGGAATGCTAAAAATGAGAGGTTATAATTACCTTACTTGCTCTTTTTCACTACTGAAGTTGAATATTTTACCTTGAAACATGTTTTCCATTTAATGTTTATTTGATTTTTAAGTCATAGGAAGGTAATAATTATGCTTCATAGTTACTTAGTAGCAGTTTTCAGCAAAGGCCAACAATTAAGCTTTATAATAGCTTAATATATAATTTATAGATTATTTGAAGAAATTAATCAGACCTTTCTTCATTTCTCAATAGCACAGGAAAAATTTATCCTATAACAAAGCCTTGAGTGTATGTATCTACACAATATAAAAATTTCTGATCCCATTTTTAACTTTTATCATTTGTAGAATTTTTGTTCATTATTTTATTGCATAAACTAGACAAGGATGGTGACTTTTATCAGCAGAATTAAAAATTTCCAAAAGTTGAATGAAAGTAAAAGAAATAATGATTTTGATTACAAGTCACTTCATGAACAAAAGTATATTAATGTAGTCAATAGAACAATGGAAAGTATATAATAATGATCCTTGAAATAATTATCATATAAAGATCACATTCCCTTACAGTTTAGACTTCTGTAATGAATTCCTAACATACAGATTGTGAACTGAAAATACAAAATCACTTTCAGTACAATAGATATTGAAATGTTAAGCACGATGACTCAGCCCAAGCTTATGGCAATGTGGATCCAAGCATGGGTGCAAAACATAAATGAGAGAAGCACACTGATATACCAGTGAAATTTTATTTTAAAGGCATTAACAAATGACACAAAAGCCAAGCAGGCCTATAGTTGTCTTTTTTCATCCTTCCTAGTTTTATAAGGTAGCTCTTTAATTACTAGAGTGTTATTTTGATTATGTGGTATTCCACAATCATGTATAAAAATTACGTATTTTGTTTGCTAAATAGAAAACTTCTCTGAGATTTTTATTTGGAATCAAATAGAGGCTTATGAGATAAGGATATTTTAAAGTATAAGTTATTTCATATGCTATCTGTAAAGTACATAGAAATAATTTTTGATATTTTTATCATGTAATTTTATATCTAGAAGTCTACTGACCACTTTTTTTTATGGAAATTAAAATGCTTGTCACCAGAAAATAGGCTGTTTGTTAAAATGAAAATAATGGTCCTAAAATGCTGCAAAAATATTACTGAGCAGCAATAAATTTAGATGAACTAAACTTTTTCTTTGCTTTTTAGAATATTGTCGGGCTATATAAAAATGTACAACTGATCAAAATGAATACATGGGACATTTTATTTCACACAAAAAGAAACTAAGCGTTATGTTTCACTTAAAATAACCGAGGCGCATACTTGTCATATTTAACAGAAACGGTAAAGGTGTAACCCACAAATTACAGTTAATTCAATTAATAATAAACTTTTCTTTCTACAATCAAGTGTCCCTGGCAAGAATGTGAACCTTGCCTCGCTGAAACTTGACCAAGCAAGGTATGGAGGCAAGTTCAGGAAAGCTGTAAGCTACACCACAACAGAATTTCAAGGAAAAAAATCCAATAGTCACAGTTTGAGGAGTAAAAGCAATAAATAAAACAAACTGACAAGTACCTTATAGCCTGTATTTTTTAAAAAAATACTGTATAGTTTGTAAAATAAAGTGGCCTCATAAGCACTTGGTATACAGACCAGGAAAACAGTGATAACAAAAATAATAAGAGATAAAAAAAAAAAAATTCTAGGAAGAACTCTCAAGATTTAGTTGTTGGGCTGGGATTGTGACTCAGTGGTAGTGTGCTTGCCTAGCATGTGTGAGGCACTGAGTTCAATTCTGAGCACCACATACAAAAAAATAAATAAAATTTAAAAATAAAGTTCATTAACAACTAATAAAAATATATTTTTTAAATTGTTAAAAATAAAGAAAAATAATTTTTATTAATCCATTCATTCAACTATAATTTACCAAATACTCTATATATAATTACACATTATTCATTGATAATGTGTAATAATACTGTGTGTGTGTTTGTGAGCGCGCATGCGCACGCGTTATGTGTATGTGTATATTGCTAGGAAATGGGAATACAAAGATGAGAAAAAAGGAATATGATCTCTATTACCTGGTGTTTACAGTGGAATATAAAAGAAAGATATTTAGACAATCTATAAAAAATTCTAAACTTAACAGCTACCTTAAGTGCTAAATTTTTTAAAAAGAGGAGCATGGTGTTATGAGAACACAAAACAGTATTACAAAGTGATGCCTGAGTTTAGATAAAGTTTAGAGAAAACCAGCTAAATAAGGCAGGAATGGAGACCATTCAAGGCAAAGAGAACGTGCATGAGCCACAATCACTTCTTGCTGTCTCTCTTCCTCACCTTCAACTGAGCTAAGTAACAGAACTATATCAAACATGTAAAATAGGACGTTTGATTAAAAACTTCCATGTATTAAGATGTTAAGTCTGGCTTGCTTTTCATACATCTAACATCAGCATCAGTGAGTAATGCATAGTGGATAAATAAATAAGTTGAGTAAATATTATTCAAAGTAAATTTGTTTAGTTTCTGCTACCACAATGCATATATTTTTCATTCTCAAAGACTTGATGATAAATACAACAGTTTGTCCCCAAAAATAGGGCTGTAGCAGAAATACTCAAAACTTATAACACAATGTTAACCAAACCTATAAAAACTTTTATAAAAATTCTATATGCCTAAAAGGACGAGAAAAACCCACCCAACAAAAGAACATGGGATATAATTGGTACTGTATCTCTCTATTGCAATTTGTATTTGCCTGCATAAGTATACTCTGCATTCAGCTGTATTTGGTGAAGCTAATATGCTGGGGGAAATCATACAAGAACCAACTTCCTCATTTTACTAACATAATTCTCCAATTTAGACATCATGTAGGAGTTAATTCACATTACACAAAAATGCACTGTAGCAGAACAGACTGTGCTTAATTGTCTGGTGCCAACTAACTAGGTATTGCTCACAACTCAGAATGCCGCATAGGAAACTCCCAGGGCAGGTTGAAGTACCATGGAAGGCCCGGTAGAGTTAAGCTTATAATGACAGTTGAAATTCGAATACAGAAAGGATTAAATGCATATGTTGTGTGTGTGAGGGCGCTCTGAGTTATATGACCTCCACAAAGTGGGAGATCTATGTTTGGATAAACAAAGTATGATGAACTTACAGAGGGCCTCCAAAGCCAGAAAAGCAACACATTTGATGAATATGGAAATAGAAACAAAATGTAATTTTAGAATATGAAAGCAGCCTTAGAAAACCCCATCAAGAGCAAGTAAAATAATAATAATAATCACTCATGCTATATGAAGAGCAATACTATCAATAAAACATGATAGTCCTCTTGTCAGATCTCTTTGAATACAGTACATTAAATTACCTTTGCATAGGTTGTACACAGATATAAATCCTTAAATGTGCTAAAATAAATGTAAGCATAGGAAACATGGTTCAAATGAAGCTGATCTGCAGTGGGCAAGCATGCTCTTTAGGATCTAGTTTTACATATGACTCACTGTTAAACTAATATGCATAATAACCTGGCATGTTACCCCTTTCTATAATTTTTTGGTTGCTCATGGGGAAAAATGACTTTTAATTGGTGAAGCTGAAAATTACACACATTTACTCTTCAAATTTATCATTCAGGCATCTAATGTATTTGTAGTTCTTCCACTAGAATGAACACACTAAGAAGACATAACCTTCATCTTTCATTTCCTTCAAATTATTGAGTTTCATAGAATTATCTTTTGCACATGCTTAATAAATGGATACAAAATAAATGAAGAATAAATCTGTGTCTAAATATGCCAATAACTAATGATAAATTATCTCTGGTCAAAGAAAAATATGTAAAATATACACTAACATTATGTAAACTAGAAAGACCTTGTTAAATTTCTCACCATGTGTGACAGTCAATTTTATATTTCACCTTGGCTAGACTACAGTGCTCAGCTGTTCTACTAAACTCTGCCCTAAATGTTGCCATGAAGTTGTGTTTGATATCTGCAATCATTTGACTTTAACTAAAGCAGATTGTTCTTAATAATGTGAGTGGGTCTCACCCAATCATTTGATAGCCTCAAGAATAAAAACTGAGGTTTTCTTGAGAAGGATATCTGCCTTAGATTATAAAACAGAAATTATGCCTAAGTCCAGGCTGACAGTCAGTACTACAATTTAGTCACAGGAGACAATCCTTAAAATCCATCTTCTGATAGATACATAGACACATACACACCCTACTGTTTCTGTTTTCTGGACGACACTGACTGATTAACCATCAGGAAAAAACAATTAGACTAAAAACATCCAGAATAAGTTATATAAGATGTCATGACCAGAAATTACATTTCTATACACCTGTGCATGTTTATACATACACTTATAAAGAAGACTGACTGAAGCTTGACTTAATGACAACAGAAGTTATTAATTCAATAGTATTTGCGCTGATTTTGATGGCAGTATGAACTGCATTATTTTCTTCTATTGAAGAGGAAGATAGACACAACAGGATCTCATCTTTCCATGGCCACACTTTAAATCAGAGGCAATCATCAGTTTTGGTCCCTAAGGAGTCCTAAACTTGACTAAGTGCTGAAGATTGTTAGGGCTACATTTACACAACACAATCATTCACATGATTGCTATAATTCACCCCTTCCTCCTAAGAGTTCCACTAAAAACACCTAAACTGTAAAACTTACTCATGAAAGAGCTTTAAGACAACTTTTCTGTTAGATTAAGCACAGTTTTTAATTGGAGTATTTTGGGTCTAGTATTATTTTAAAATGCACTACAGACTTTTAACACACGAAATTAATGATGATCATTTCATTTGACAAAATGCTAAATATTTACAAAAGAAATTATTTCTTTTCCAGTTTTTTAGTTAATTCAATATGGTTACAGAATCCTTTGTTTTTTTTTCTTTTTCATACTTGAAACGTCCTTTCTTATATTCCCAACTTATTTTGAATCCATATTATTTACCTGAGTTATTTAAGTGGGCTCCCAAGGTTAAAAAAATTAAAAGAAATACAGTTCTTTTTCTGCTTCAAAACTGAAACATTCCTGTTCATATTAGGTAAAAGGAAAAAAAAAAGAATGGAAACAGAAGTATGATCAAAGAATACTAGTAAATCAATTGCAAAAACGTGAAAGGTAAAAACTATAAAAATGAATACAGGAAATTTCTGACCAAGAGAAACAGTACATAAACTATACTCAAGATTTCCCTAATAAGGGAAGATGTGCCCAGGCACACAATTTACCAACATCATGTAAGAGTGATCAATCTCTAGGCCAATACCACTAAAGACAAAATGTCTTACATGTAAATAAAGGAGTTCTTCTATGATGTCCATATTCCCTATTGACACTTTGGACACTCTGGGCAATGATGTATGAGAGGGATGCAGCACAGGATATAAACATGCTCACTCAGTCTGCAGAAGAGGTCACCGGTGTGTTGAAAAGAAGACCACCAATTTCCCAGGATCATGGATAATATGGGCTCTGAAATGGGGAGCTAAATTGTAAACTTCAGAAAGATCGGCTCATTGATCCATATATACACAGAGCCTAAGAAAATTTGTCTACTGAATGTAAGATATTTGCCAACCTCACATGACCTCAGAAAAGTGGACACTTTGAAATTTTCATCTGGTTTATGGCTAATGGTAGGAGATGCCACCTTCTGGAATTCTATAGAAAGTGAACACTGAGTGGATATTCTGAATTCTTGTTTGTGTAAGTAACAAAACAGACCATCCTTCGACCTTCATTCTCCAAATAAGCCTGTGCAACTGCTTCTAGCTTCTTTATACCTCACTCATCCTCAAATATATGTGGTAGTGATTCCATAGTTCCTCTAGTTCTTCCATTTTCTTCAGTTGAAAATGAACTTTTTCCATTTTAAGTTACTCAGTTCCAAGTTAAAAATAAATTTTCAGTCTATGAAGTAGCCAGGGAGAGCAGTATTCAATAAAAGCCTAGGTACAATTTAAGACAGCAGCTAGTTCAAGTCATTCTTAAGTGGCAATGCATGTATTCATTCAGTTTTCTCTTCCTGGGGATCTTCACACCTCAGCTTTAGACCAGTTGGTGGGTAAACATAATAAAATTAAAATGCCCTGTCCTCACAGGGCATGGGGTACAATAATGTGGTTACTTCTACTACTTTAAATGGAGATTTAAGAGCAATTCACAGACTAGTATAGGAACACAGCAGAAGTTTCTAGCATGGGATAGACGTGAGCTTCCTTGAATTTACATTTGAATTGAACCTTGAAGGATCCACTGGAATAAATCAAATGATGGAAGGTTAGTGACTCCAAGTGAAAGATGCAGCATCTGCAACAGCAGGTTCTAGGATTGGCATAAACAATATAACAGATTTTGCACTTTTGCAAGACAGTCAGCAGATTTCTAGTACCCTGGATAGCTCCCTAGCAGCAAAGATGACTGGATAGACTGAGGTCCATTTACACTGGAAGAAGGATCAAGAGGATCTGAACTTCAAACTTACCAATCTGTCTTGTATTCAAATTACACCTATTTTGGTTTTTTAAAGATCCATTTATTTCCTGCACTAGACTTCTGAGGCTTGGATATTTCTGTGTCATCAAAGAAGAGAGAATATAGAAGAGCCAGATCATCTTGAAACTCACAAGACACCAGAAAAAGAGAAATGAGAAAACTCTAAAGAATTCATATGCACATTATGCATACAGTTATATACATATCATATTTGGGCATAAAACAAAAGATAGAATAACTTTCATTTCATTTATTTTAGATTAAGCTATTCAGCAGCCATCACAACTTACTTCTAATTTATATATTAAGATTATCCCACAGGAGGTTCATACTTTTTGAAACAGGCTGATTTATACCTAATAAGCATTTATAGAATGTTTTTGTCAATGGTAATGAATGAGTACCTCTACAGCAGGACACAGCCAGAAAAGGAAAATGTACCAAATCAAACCAATCAAGAGTAAGCTATAAACACCTCCAAGAAGGGGTTACGGCAATGTGCCTTAAGTAGTTGGCATGGTGAAAGTCCAAGAATGAATGTTGAAATGAAGCATACATCTAAGACCTGGCAATGTTTAGCAATCCAGGAAACTGGCTGTACTTTGAGGATTCTGCTGGCAGACAAAGGGTTCAGATAATGAAGTGTTTCCAGAGGCAGGAACCCAGTCTTCAAAGAAATAGAGAAGACCCAGGCAAAAAAAAGGGGGGGGGGGGCTTTGTAAGGAGAAATTTAAGAAAGAAGATTAATTACTAAGAATGTTACAGTATTAGAACAGAATATTAAGAGTTGCTTTATATTAAGTCCCAAAATGCTGGGCTAGAAACCAGTCAATCCTCCCGCCACACAAGAAGAATGCTCTAAATCCAGATAGGAAGAATCTTTCAGTCAATGATTAAATAGTTATGGCAACAAAATCAGTTTTTGACTCATACTACAAATCAGGCCACAGGTGAAATATTCAGTTAACCAAACAATTATTTTTTTCTACTTGATATAATGTACCTAAATTTATTCATAATATTGACTGATTTAAACATACCATCAAATGTATAACTTTATGAAGTCAGTCTAGCAGAAGAATTCAGAATAACCAAATTTACCTCTGCTCATAGCCTTCTACTGAATCAATCTTTAAATATTTCTTTTGCTTCAAACACTTAAACATTGGTTTAAACAGATGAACTGAAGATTAAAAGTCAAAAGAAACTAAATTCAATCTGATACTATCATATGAATATATTTCATTTTCATGGGGAAAAAAGCGGATTCAAAAATTATACTTAAGGTCAACTTTTCTTGAGCAAGGTTCTCAAGTCTTTGTGTGAACCTATTCAAAAGACAAGCTTTATATTTCCAAATATGGAGGAGTATTTTTAAAGTTTGAACCGCCTCTGCATAAAGGCACACATTCTCCAAATTATATTTGATTATGTGTTAAATTTCCATTAAAGAATTCAAAGACTGACCAGATAGGGGAAGAGAATTTTGACAGAATGATATTGAAGAATCTTGAAAGACCTCCATCATCTATTTCAATCACCCAGGAAGCAACGCAGCAGCATAAAAGGCAGTGGCAACAAGGTAGGCAATGCACAGATGTTACCTGGCCCTGAGTGAAGACAGGAATAAAGTGGACATATACTTCTTAATAGTTTCTCTACCTACTGAGTTCATAATTTTTGCATAATTGTAACAAAAATAATAAAGTTTGATGTAGTTTGACCTTAAAGTCTCTGTTCTGAAAACATTATTCTCACAAACCAACTTTACAACATTAGAAGAATTATGTGACATAACATAAAGTGTAAAAAGTGTTCAGCACACTATAGACAACTGTTGATAAGATACTATCTTGGCATTTGCCAAATAGAAAGGAAAGAAACACCCATGTTTATATATGTTCTTGGAGTGCCTTTATTTTTAAACCTTTCATACTTAAAGAGTCTTTTTTTTTTTTTTTGGAAAACTAATAAAACATTCTTAGATGGCATAATTGCTTAATTTTTATTCATATATTTACTCATCCAGTATATGTTCGGCATCTACTCTTATGCTGGGCACTATTAATTCCTGATGACACAATACCAAACCAATCACATACATGTAAATAAAATATTTCAATAAGTAACACAAGGCAGAGGAACACAGAACCAAGATATTATAATATAGAGCAACTGAAACACACAAAAAAAGAGGCAAATAAAGGAGTCTTTAGGGAAGTGAGGATTGAGTTTATATCCCAAACAGAGAAGGGGTGGGGAGGTGTAGGAAGAGATGGAGGAAAAAAGTGCAGGATGTAAATACTAGATCTCAGATTTCAGAGGATCTCGAGATATCTAAAGTTATTGCAATAGTAAGGCTTAAAGAATATTCCACATGTGTGATCGTGATCCTTTGTTGTTTGGCTAAAATAACTGTAACCTTATACAGAGAAAGGTTATTACTATATGCCAAGAACAAAAATATCACATAAGCATGAGGAAGATTAAACAAACTGTCAACCTTTGTACATCATGCATAATCTTTGCTTTCTAAGTGACTACCAATAAGGTCTAGCCTGGGGTCACTACTGTGTAATTAAATTTTCACGTATTCCCTTCCCAATTCATAGCAAATGTGTGCACAAGAATAGGAAACTCATTTGAAATTCTGTCAAGAAATACAGTTAAGATGAAATCTTTTGATAGAAACAGTAATATTTTCTAAGATTAAACAGTAAAACCACAGTTTACCACCAGCTGAGAAAAATATTTAGATTAAAAAAAATGTAGCAAGCTTCAAATTTCCTTCTAAACTACTCAAAACCGGTGGTTGTCAAATGGTAGAGCATACAGCAGAGGATTCCTCTGCCAGCGTTTCTTATGCACTCACTCTGTGGTGGGGCTCCAGATATGGTGTTTTAACAAGTTAACAAGTGCTGCTGTTGTTCAGGGAACACGTTTTGAGAACCCTTGATCTAGGTTAGGAATTAGCCATTAGATAATAAAATGTTTCTTTATAAAAGACATTTGTATTTTATTCAGTATCAGAGGACAGTTAAGGTATTCAAATATTTTAATCAGATTAATTAATATTTTACAAATTACCAAAAACCATGTTTTAAGTTATCTAGGGACAGGGCCAGAAACTGAGCCAATCAACTTTTTTATCAATGACCTAAGCAAAAATTTTTGAGCAATTTTTTATATCTCATCAAAGACTCTCATAAATATTTTCAACTACCACCTTTTCTTCTCTTTTAATTTAGCCCATATGTAAATAGCTAAAATGCAATGTGGTTGTTTAAAATAAGACCAATAATAATATTTTGGTACTCTATGTATTATAATGTAAGATGCTTAGCTATATGTTTCTATAATTAGAAAAAGCATCATAATGAAACATGTTACTTTTGTTATAGTGTTTTTCCCTCAATATCCCACACCTGTCCTCCCACTCCAGACTTCATGTTTTATTGTGAACTGACACTCTTGCATGGTGAAGATAATATTACTGATAGAAGCCTATGTACTCAATATAAAGCAAGCAGATTTTGTCACTATCCAATAGGGAAATCATGCAGAGGCTGTCAGTCGCACAGTAGGCAAGATTACATTATCAAAATGATACACCTGTGACATATAGTCCAAAATCAAACTCAAAAGGGACTAATTAAAGATTGGCTGGTATATACCCTGACTATGTTGGAAATCATTCCATTCTTGCATGAATATGAAATTGGTGATTTAATAGGCTTTCACTTTTATAATAACTCTTATCATCTATGCACTGTCAACAAAATATATATGAGAAAATCTTTTAATTCAACTAATCTGAAAGTAATTCCATTTGGCTATTGAAAGTCTTATCTAATATTTGTACAATTTCTTCAGTGTCACCTTAACATACTTCTGAGCTGTCATATTGAACAGATAGGCTCAAAGTCAGTTCTGATGTTTCCCTTTGTGTTCTTAAAAATGAAGAAATGCATTCTAAGCAGTTTTGTATTTATGTAAAAACAACAAATAAATACATGCAACAAAAAAGTAAGTTTAGAATAAGTTTATGAGTACAGTTCATTTTTAAGAATATAGATAAAAACACTTTAAAATTCTTTCTACAATTCTAAAAAGTTCCCCACAATCCCAGTATCATGGCTCCATATTCATGGCAAATGATATAAGAATAGGTAAAGTATTATGTGGATATATATAATAACTTTAAAACATAATCTAATAAATCTAACAACTTTAAAATAAAAGTATGGTATTTAATGAGTCATAGTTTTATGATGATAAAATATTAAAAATTCAAGGAATGCTCATTAATGCTTTTGTTTTACACATTATCACAAGTCTTTAGAACAAAGGTAAGGAGGTTTGGGTAAGGAAGTACCTAAAACACCCCACTATAAAAGGGCTATACCTGCACAACCTTGTTATTCAATGCTTTATTGTGATATAAGTATATTTAAAGATTTAAAGTGCATATTCTCTACAAATACTCTACTGTACTTAGAGTAAGCAGTATCAGTATATGCTGTTCATTAAAAGCAAAATAAACATTTGTCTTCTCAAGTTCAGAAATACTGACAATGAACTCCAAGAGTGAAACTTTCAGAATGTTGTACATCTAAAACAGATTTGCCCAGCACATTGCACAACAGTATCTAGCAATACCTAAATCTATTGCAAAACAAATTTGCTTTCACTTCTGTCTTCTCTTTGTTTTTTCTTTTTCTATCATTCCAGGAAACTAACTGCTTAGACCTTGATTTCTTCTCATCCACAATTTACTAACTACTTATCCTTTAACATTAAGACCAAGCAAGTCTTACCTACCTTTTGAAGCCTTTTCAGATGCAATCAGTATGAAATGTTATTGTCATGCTCTGAATTGCTGTAGCCCTTTTTAGATATGCAATCTTTTATTGTCATGTTAACTCTGTTTAAAGCATGCAAATCAGATTTCTCTCAATTGGCCAGTTAGTTCCTAGGGATAGGAGCAAGAACCCCCACAATGCCTAGACAGTACACATGATAAGTCTTTTAGAATGAGTATTATGAGTTATAAAATGCAATAAAAAATTGAATAAACTTATTGTAGGAAATAATAAATGATTCACTTTTTTACTTTATGACTTTCTGTAAATTAACATTCAATAGTGTAAATGATAATTTTAAAATAAGTAACAATTGGCTCACTCTTTGAGAGTGTCAAAGAACAGATATTCATAAATACAACTTTCAATGATTGCAGTTACACGGTTCATCAATGACATTTCTTAATCACCAAGTATCCCTGTGTTTCAATGGTTTCAGATATTTAAGGTAATGACCCTCAGAGTGGGATTCTACATCTAAGTTCTAAACTGCACGTGCCAACTCAGAAAGCTGAGGCAATAGGATTGTAAATTCAAAGCCAGCCTCAGCAACTTAGCCAGACCCTCAGCATCTTAACAAAACCCTCTCCCAAAATTAGAAAAGAAAATTAAAAGGACTGGAGATGTGGCTCAGTCATAAAGCACCCTTGGGTTCAGTCCTCAGGACCAAAAGGAAAAAAAAAAAAAACTGCACATGTGTCAGTGCTGAAAATATATTTTAAACTAATATGAATCTAACCAAATCAAGTCCTTAACTCAGCTTCTTGTTTCTAATGAACAGGACTGTCAAGAAATGCCACCTTAGGCACAGGGAGGTGGTGCACACCTGTAATTCCAGTTACTCAGGAGGCTGAGACCTGAAGATCATAAGTTCTAGGCCAGCCAAGGCAAATTAGGAAGACTCTGTCTCAAAATTGAAAATTAAAAGGCTGAGAGTGTACCTCACTTAAAGTGCCCTGGATTTAATCCTTAGTACAGGAAATTAAAATCTACCTTCATATTTTGGTGGTGCTGGGGGGCATGGGGACAAACAACAATTGATAGTTTTTGCAAAAAAAAATTTGATCAAGCTTCTTAATTAAATCAAATGAAGACAAATCACTCTGACAATAGGGTTGATCAGTTTACTTCTCTGTGAAATAGTTATAATATGGAATTTCAATGTTGTAAGAATATTGTGTTTGGCAAGAACTTAGAAACACCTCAGCTTAAAATTAAGTTAAGGATGCTGTTCTACTATCACAATTCAGTCAGCAGTTTGGAGTTGCTACTTTTAAGGACAAACAGAAATTTGCTAAGTGACAGACACTGTCTCAAGTCATCTCTAAGGTTCAGGTTATGTCTTTGGAATGTGTACTTATTACAAAGCAATAGAATGAGAAACCAAAACAAACTAATTATGTTGTAGCCTAAATTAACAGCATGCTATGTCTTCCCTTAATATCTAGTTTTTAAAATCAGTAGAAATATATATAACCTCACTTGGTAGTCTGTTTCTCTTTCCTCACAAGGCTTTTAATAGAATTAGCTTTATGTAAAAAATGTCTACATATTATTTTTAATAGCCTTTAGGAAGGAGGGAGAATGAAAAATGTGTGATATTTTAGTAAAAAAGTATTCAACTGCAAATATTTCAGAAATGAGAGCTGATGAAAACAAGCAGGTATTTTCTGTCTTGTGGGTCCAGGACCCACAGAGGTAAGAGGAGTGGAGACTAGGGCATTAGAAACGTTATAGGGCAAGAGATCTGTGACTTCTAAGGAGCTTTTTTTTTTTTTTTAACTTGTGATTCTCTGACTTCCTTCATTTTATATTGCAGGTCCCATGAGAAGATGAAAAAAAGCAAAATTGCTTCAAATTCTGTGAGACAAGGGGAGAGGAGGAAGAGGCTCAGGATACACTGAAGGAAACCCCGAGAAATTTCACAACTCTTTGCCATAAACAGCCTTTCTTCTCACTCTGGATACCTCCTCCTTTACATCAGCAAGACTCAGCCTCCACGCGCAGAGAAGCACCATTCACAAATCCCTCTGTCACCCCTTCGTGCACCCCTACCTCTTGTTGGCACCGTGTGTCTGATTCCCTGGAACACAAGCCAAAAGATCAGAGGCCTGGGGGTCACCTGCAGTTTCAGATGAGGGCTGACTTTCTGCTCAGGTGAACCAAGGCACTGATTAGTCCGGAGTGCGAACACACACGAAGAAACACACACACTCACACACTCTCTCGCCCCCCCCCTCCTCCTTCTCTCTCTCTCTCTCTCTCTCTCTCTCTCTCTCTCTCTCTCTCTCTCTCTCTCTCGACGCGCCACCACAAAGCAATTTGTTCACTCTAAGTCGCCGCTGTTGCCACCACGGGGGAGGGTCACCCCTCCAATCCAGGAAGCCAAAGGACAACCAGGCGCAGGCAAGAGACGGTCGGGGATCCGTCGCTGCGGCTCCCACCGGAGCCCCGGGCTCCCCGCCCCCTCCCCTTCCTCCCCTCCTCTCCTCTTCCCCTCCTCCTCGCCGTCCCCGCCCTGGCACCCGCAGCCCTGGACGCCAGCGCTGGCCCGCCGCCCCTACCTGCGGGACGCGAGCCGCGAAGGAGGGGAGCGGCCCAGAGCCTGCTCCAACTCTTGCCTCCTTGGCGGGCCGCGCTCCGCGTCGCCCTGGAGCGGCCGCCGGGGCCGCAGGGAACAGGACGCACAAGAGCGCAGAGGAAATGGCCACGCAGCGCACCCGGAGTCGCGGGCCAGCGGCGAGCGAGCCGGTCCTCCTCCCTCCCACCCAGCCCACAAGGCCAGGTCTCCGCGCCACGTACTCGGGGCCCGCGGCCGGCGCCCGGGGCCTGGGTGGGGGCTGCTCCGGAGCGGCCCCGGCACTGCGCGGTCACCTGCCGGGCGGTCATTCCCGCGTCCCCCAGAGGCCGGCCCCGGCGCAGCTGCGACGCGACGCGCGACCCGCCGGGCGCGGGGGCACCGGAGGCGTTACTACCTTGAGGGCTCCGCGCCGCTTGTTAAGGCTCCTCCCGGGCACTCAGGGATTTATGTCTTCGGGGCACGGGCTGTCCTTCCTGGTCCCCCTCCTCTGTCCTCCCTCCCCTTCTCGACTGTTGGGCTCCTTCTCTCCACTCCCAGTTGCACAGAGTCGAGCTGCGTTATTTAATAATCCTCCTGCTCCTCCTGCCTGCGCCAGCAGAGCTGCTCTGCCTGAGCCACCTCTTCCCAGTCAGTCATGTTGTTGAGAGAGAGAGGCGGATTGGCAGTCGATCGGCGACTATTTGTGGTGAGGAAGAGAAGAGCAGAGCAAGAGGAGGGCAGGGGAGGGACGTGGGGAGGCGCTTCCAAGTGTGTGAGTGCGCGGAGTGTGACTGTGTGTGGAGTGCAGAGAGCCACCTCACTGGCAGGCCGTGCTCAGGAGCTGTGAGAAGGGTGGTCAGGAGCGCGGCCTTTATAGACGCGGGTGGAAGAGTTGGCCTGGGGCGGGGGCAGCCTGGTGGGCGGTGCCGGGCCAACTGAGTGGCCGGATACCGCGCACGCATACTCTCACATTAAAGCGCGCACACCCACTGCTGGCCCGCTGCTGAGTTTTCATTTTAGGGGAAGCAATATCCGACGGTGCTGACTTGGCTTCCCCCCCAGCCCATCCTTGTATATGTCGAGTCCAAGTGTATTGGCAGGTCAAGGACTAGAGACTAGTAGGACTCTGAAGAGAAACGAAGCAGGGATGCTGGAAATGCACTGTATCTGTTTTTCTCCAAGACACTGATGTTGTCTTCTCTCCCTTCAACCTCTAAGGGAGGAAATTATGAGGTACTTTTTCCTTTTTTTTTTTTCTTGTCAGCCGCCCCATTCATATTCTGACAAGTCTTTTCCTAACACAGTAACAAGAAAAGAAACCTGACTTCTTTCCTTTAAGCAGGTCACGCCTCCCAGGAACCATTTGCAGCAATCAATTCTTCTGTAAGATAATGGAAGCACTGCAACTATGACTGAGTGGGACTTGTGTTCCTATATGTAAGGTCCTCAACAATACAGGCATTTTGAACAGAACTAGCTACGATTTGACAGATAGCCCCCTAGAGAAAATTTGCCAGTTTAGAGATGGAGAAGACTTCTGATGCATGATGATTTTGCTTACCTAATTTATTTTTCCTTGGTCTTTTTTCTTCTTGCACTGCCTCATTTCCTTCAGGTTTGCATTGGGCCTGGAACTCTTTCCCCTCCATGCCCTTCTTGAGCTCCACTCCTACATATTTTGCCTTTAGTAGCCACTACAGCAAATATAGTGCATATTGTATGTGTGTGTGTGTGTGTGTGTGTTTATGTAAGAACCATTATTGTTAACCCATTGTGATGGAATGTAATACCACTTTTAGGTAGGTAATACATCCTGATATTAAGTTATGTTGAGTTTGTTCACCTGTCCTCTCCTCTCTAGCCCCTTATTTATTTCCTGCACATATTGCAAGATCTTTGTCATCTGATGTACTTCTATATTGGAAAACAGGAAACATGCAATCTACACTTCTTTCAAGTGTGTGTGTGTGTGTGTGTGTGTGTGTTTTCTGTAGAGTCTAGCCACAGTCTGACTTTTAAAATATGCCTATATTGGGAGTAAAAGCAATGTGTACTTTTTGTGTGAATCTTAGTGATTAATGTGTACTTTGGCATTGGAAACAACCCAGTTCTGAGGTAACAACTTTGGGATTTTTTTTAAATATGTGACAAAAGAAAACATTTAAGAATATAGGGAGTCGGTGGCAAGGTTGACAATTCATGTTTCGAATCTTCTGTGGATGATGACCATTGCTATATCTACAGTATTTCATCATATGCCAACCCTTTATGTATTCTCCATATACTTTACCTTTTTCACATTGACATTGCTACCTCCAGTTCTTCCATGTCTCATACAATGAGTTTAGAGTTCTTTTAAAACGGCTTAAGCATACAAGCAAGATTAATAGAGATATTAATAGGAGTGTGTAAAAAACAGAGATATTGTAAAGAAAGGGCAACAAAGTGGATGGATAAGGACAAGTGCAGAAATATCAAATATATATATAAGTATGAAACATTGTAACTTCTTTGATTAAGCATTATAAAATGGATATGTACTAACACAGGATGTTGACACTTAATGTGCACCCTATGAAACAGCTATTGATATTTCCTCAATTGGACAGGTCAGGATTTGGGTGGTAAGTAGTTAACAGGAGATGAAACAAACACCAAGTGATGCAGCTATAGCTCTGTTTAACTCTACTGTCCACATGGCTTCCCGTTCAAAACTCCTAGATCAGTTAAAAATCTTAAAAGAGTTTCCTTTGAGCTTTTGATAATCATGAAATCAGCTGGTCTGTAATCTTCGGGCATTTTCCTTCTACATCCCTCCTTTTATATTGCAAGAGAAGTTTATAAAATATACATTTTTTAAATGTAGGCAAGAATTTATAAAGTCTTAACATACTTGGACTCAAAGATGGAGTTAGAAAACTTCCCCACAGGCTTTAATGAAAGAAATTGTCATTGCAAAGGAAATTTTGCAGAAGAGTTATTTCTGAACACTTGCATCTAGTTAATGAATATGTGATTTATTAGGAGCTGCAAGTAGACATTTTTAAAAGTTCTGTTCCCCCTTGAATAGCAATGCTTAATCATATTGGGTAAAATTTTGGTAGTTTTATTGTCCTGATTCTCTATTTAATTGTCACCTATAATGATAATTTGATTATGATCTATAATGAATACTTCAAAATTATATATTAGATCAGATATTTCAAGGGCATTTTTGGTAACCGCAACTGATTGTAATTTTCACACTCTCAAATTGAATTTATAATTAGTGAGAACCATGACAATCTGTCAATTGCCTTTTTCATTAAGGTATTGAATAAAACTAACATTTCTTGCTTATTTTCTGATACTTTTCTTTCTAAATGAAGATTAGAATTCATATGCACTACCCAGAAAGATACACAAAAATATATGACTTAAAACACGTCTGAAAAGTTGATTCATTTTAACTATTTTGTATTTTTGTTGAAAAAT
Source organism: Marmota flaviventris (assembly GCF_047511675.1). Taxonomy (NCBI): domain Eukaryota; kingdom Metazoa; phylum Chordata; class Mammalia; order Rodentia; family Sciuridae; genus Marmota; species Marmota flaviventris. The sequence goes on from NC_092504.1 coordinate 105,720,924, forward strand.
GAGCACGAGAAACTCCATTTATAAATTTTAATGAACAGCAGTTTAGAAGTTTAGTAAATGAATTATTCTCTTTTAAGATTGTTTAATGTTTCAAGTAGAATTTCCCGCTTTGCAACACATTCAATGATATAATTTTTGTTGTGATAGAAAAACAGAAAGCTAATGACTCTTTCCAATTTGTTCATTTTCATCTCTTGTATGCTTGCTGCTGTTTGGTTCCCAAGTGCATTTAACTGGCAAGTTCAATGAAGACTTGGCATTGCACCATTTGATGAAAGCAGAAAAATTAGGTTGCCAATTACATATGTGCCCCTTATGTGCACTGAATTCCCACTGAAGTGATGAGCCAAATTAGAAATTCCTCAGTAGTAGTACCTAGAAAAGACAATTAGAACTCAGGAAAGGTAAAAGATATCATTTTTATTTCCAACCTCATTACCAGTCAGATCTAAGGAAGTGAATTAACTTTTTAATACAATTGCCAAACAATGTAAATTAGATTTCATTAAAAATTTAAAAATTGTCTCCATTTGGTTTTCTCTTACCCTGGTATTTTATTGTTTTTTGCTTTGAATTCCATTATGATTATCCAATCATGATGGAGGAAAGTAAAGATCATTTTCCTCCTTTGCTTTATCCTAATTACTATGGTTTAATGTGTTTCCCAAAGTTTATTCCTGTATTGTAGACCTGAGCTCTGAATTCACATATTGATGATATTTGAAGGTAATGTCACTGGGAGATAATTGAGATTAGATGAAGTCATGGGGATGGTGGGGGGGCATGATAGGGATTAGTGGCTTTATAAAAAACAAACAAACAAACAAAGAAGAAGAAAGAGACCTGAATTTGGATGCTGTCTTACCATGTGATGCCCTCTTCTATGTTATGAGGCAGCAAGAAGGCCGTTGCCAGGTGCCAACACCTTGATATGGAACCTCCCATCTTCCAGAGCTTTAGAAAATAAATTTCTTTTCTTTACAAATCACCCAGTCTGTGGTTTTCTCTTATAGCAGCAAAAATGGATTAAGACGCTAACAGTATGAAAGAAATAAAAAAATGTTAGTATTCTGGATTTCTTCCATATAAATAAGAGGTAAGTTATACTTTTGTGGTGACTATTGAAATATGAAAGGGACGCTATGGGTACCAATTGAGCAACAGGAGCAGTTAAACCAGATGAGAGCTGCAGCTGATTCTTGGTTCAAGACAAGGGGACTGATAAGAAAGTATAAGATGATGATATGCAGATTTGTTCAGTTGCAGTTCTGGGTTCAACATCAAAAATTCCATCTTAATATGGAAAACTCTCTTAATTGGGACAATCTGCCAAGTAGACAAGGCCCAGTAGACAAGAATTTAGAATTATTTTCCCTAAATTTGGTAATGGTATCTATTACTTAGTAAACTGTCTTTTACAGCAGAAATTCTGCCCAGTGGCAAGACAGCAGGATTTATTTATGCAAAAACCTATGCAGAAGCTAAACCCAGGTTACTAGGTCAAAACACTCACTGCATGAGCTGTCTTTGATCCGGAAACTACACAGACAACTAGGATCCATCCTGTAGGGCAGATTTGGGAACAAGTCTATTAAGGTTCAAGTAAGCCAGTATCCTTGTATCTGGGCTACCATGTTCCAGGTTTATAAAGTGTTGTAATTCTAAGCCCATTTACTGGGCCAGGGCTTGGAAAGAAAAGGACTGTGGAATGCATGTCTGACCCATCAACTGAGTGGATCCTAAGTTTCCAAAGACAGCTACCCAGTTTAAGAAGGTGAAAAAGTTGAAATGGTGGAAGGAAGTTAAGAGCTGACAACAGCACAATGAAACTAGTATTCTCTGAATTTATGCCTCTCTGTTTTTTCAGGTAGGTAAACTACATTAAAATAATGTTTATCAGATAAATCAAAAGGATTCTTATAAGCAGATTCACTATTTGAAACTGCTTTTTTTATAGTTAGCTTATACTTGTTTCTATTTTCTAATATCACTAATGAGGTACTCAGGGAAATTGCTTCAGAAGTCCCTGTCTTTGCATACATTTATGCTTAAATACTTATTGTTGTTTTTTTTTTTTTTTTCTGATTGTAATGTTTTTAAAAATTAGCCCAATTAATTGGTTAATTTTTGGTGTCTGTTATGGGTTATATCTAACAAAATGACTTTTTTTTAATGAGGCTTTAGAGTCTTTCTTCTATAATTATTCCCAGATCTATGTGGTTATAGGCATTTCATTAAAACAAGTAGAATTTGACACATACCAAAATAAGGCATCAATTAAATCATCCTAAAATTAGTATATTGATAAAATCTGAAAATAACACTTATCATATAATAGATTAATTTTAACAATAAAAGAAACAAAACTGTAATACTAAAGTACTCTTGTACTACTTAATATATAGTCAACAAATAATGCTAATAAAATAATCTAAACCAGGCTAAACCAGTAAGACAGCAGGCTGGAAACTGGTTTTACCATCTGTCAATTTTTATACTGGCAATATCACAAATGAGATCTCTCTTTAACAAAACATCACAGCAGGAGATACAGACATGTGAATTGTAATTAAAATGTGAAAACTGAATTTCCTAGCTTTTGTCATTTACACAAAGCTCCTCTTAGAGTGAAATTTAGGCTTATGAAGTTATACAAAGTGGAAGTCATTTTATTTTGCCAAATCTATATACAATTTGACCAAAATATATCTTCAGTAATGAATGTCTGGGCTTTCATGAATGAAAGGGTATTTTCCTTAGGTCTGGTTCAGTCAGTAATGAGATTCAATTACTTTTTAATCATGCAAGTCTAGAAGATGAAGAGAAATAATTTGTATATTTTTATGCAGTCAGTCTAGATCTGCTGAGGACTAATATTATTGCTTTACATTTATTTACCATTATGTTCTGTAGATAAAAAGATTATCAAATTTTATTCACTTTTTTTCTTTGCCCGGGGGAGGACTAAATCAGAGACTTACCCCTGTAATAAAAAATTTGCCCACATTTTATAGCTGGGTGAATACTAGTGTTCCCATGTTTTAGCATTTAGATTATCAAGCAAACCGAAATTTGTAACATATAGAATGTGACTATCATTTTTTGATACATATATGGAATAAATATACAAAAAAAGCAATAGTAGTGTATTTCAAGTTGAAATAGCACATTCACATTCAAAAATGTCAAAATTTGTATTTTTAGTCCCCACTCTTAGTGTCTTGTCTTTTTTCTAGAAATTTTGGTTAATTTTACAGTAAATAGATATTCTTAACATTAGTTACTATGTAATGTATTATTATATGGGTATATTATATATTCAAACATATTGTATCCCTGACCTACCATAGGGGTGTAACAATGCTTCTATTTGCACTGTCATTATTTCTAATTTTCCTTTAAATATTAATATTTTTAAAACAGAATGGATATCAAGGTAGGAATAAGTCATTGAATCACCACATAATTGCATATTTTAAATATGACTGTCAAAAATGTTACATCCCACAACCATCTTTTAGTGGTAAGAATTTTGTCCTTTCTTCTTTACCTGAACCAACCTTGATGATGGCTTCAACTAATAGAATTGATAAAAATGTTATATGATTTCCTAAACTAGGCCATAAAATTGACATTCACTTTTTCTTATTATTTTCTTGGAATACTCTATCTTGGAACAAAGGTACTGGCTGTAGGGAGGCCAAACACCTCATGTAGCCGTTCACATGGAGAAAAACTGATGCTTCTGGTCCTTAGCACCATCTGACAGACCCACATGCAACCAGAACAAACTTGCCAACCATGTCCTGAGCCATCTTGGAACTAGGTTCCCCAGTTCCTGGTCTATGCACTGTAGTCAGCCATGTGGAACAAAAACAAGCTGTGTTAGTTTTCTACTGCTGCAAAACAAATTACATAAACATAGTGACTTAAAGTAGGATGCTAGTTTATTGGATCACAGTTCTGTACGTAAGAGGTCTGATAAAATGAGGTTAGATTTCTGCTATATCACAAACCTGAAATCTAGATGTTAATCAGAGTTCTCATCTGGGGGTTCTGAGACACAAATTCAGTTCAAGCTTATTCTTGGTGGAATTCTGTTTCTTGACATATGGCTCCCTCTATCTTCAAGCCAGCAGTAGCAGCTTCAAATCTTTATACTGCAAATCTTTAGCTTCCTTTTCTTCCACCAAACAGAAGACTCTGCTTTCGGAGGAGCTAGATTATGTTAGGCTCATCCAGATAATCTCTCTGTTTTAAGGTCAACTGTGCCATATAGCAACCTAATCATGCGAGTAAAATCCAACTCTATTTTTAAAGAGGGGAATTATACAAGTGTAAGGGCTACCAAGGGGTTATTGTAGAATTCTGCCTATTGCCTTCCTCCTTAAGTCTTTATTTACCACTAAACTGTAATCCAGTCATAGATTCATGACTGAGTTGCTCATCAGAGTGTCCCCAGTGCCTAGTAAATGCAAAATAATGGGTACTAAATAATATAAGCAGTGGTATATGTGATTGCACTTTTGCTCTTTTTATCATTTTGAAAAAAATTATAGTAATGCACATGCATTATTATTCATTACACATTTGATAGAATTTATTTTCCTTCAAACTGCTGGCATTCTTTTTATCCCTGATAATCTTTCATAACTCATTACTTTAGGTAGGACCTGCATATCATGGAAACTAAGCAAAAGTTTCTCTTTCTTTGTCAAGTGGTTATAGGGAATTCTCCATGGGGACATAGGTAGAGGTGGAAAAGATAGGAACGACTAGCATGCATGGGAACCAACAGGCACTGGGCCACTTTATGGTATAACTTGTAAATTCAGGGCCAACTTGGGCCTAATTTATAAACATGCACTACTTTTATTCAGTGTTATAGTTTTGCTATGTAGACCCAACTTTATGGCTTGATGGTTCAGATAGCACCTGATTCATGATGAGAAGCTTAAGTTGCATGGTAGCTTGGTGACTCATGGTAAACTATTCACTTCCCACTAGTAGACAAAGAACTGCCAGTTACAAGGAGAATAGTAACCTATGCATGATGGGAAAAACTTCCTCCCAAATAATAAAGACCTGCACTGTAATTGATCTATTAAGACCCATGAAAGATCCAAAACATCATCCCTATCTGCCACTGCCACTTCAGGCACCACAGAGTGTAAGTGACAAAGCACCTGCACAGCAGCCTTGACCTATTGCAGAGCCTTTTCAGATCATTCAATAAATGGATTGGAGTAATATGCCTAATATGCCTAAATTATATATAAATAAAATTAGGAATACATTGCTAATGTGTTAGATCTACTGGATATTGATCCCTTTGGTTTTAGAAGGGACCTGATTTAACAACCTATCCTTCACCTTTGAGGGACTGTTTCTACATATCCCTACCACTGGGCCTTCAGAAATTTTACTGAAGTACAAAGCCCTGAATGTTAATCAAATTAGTCAGATCTCTTATAAATACTTCCTGAGTGCTTTTGACTTCCCTCTTACCAGGTCTACTCATCATTTTTTCTCCCATATAATGAACCTGTGGGAGAAAAATGTTGTTATAATCCTTATAAACTGTTATGACATAGAGCTGGAGAAATGATACAATTGTGGTAGGACAATTAAAGTGTATCCCTGGCCTTGTTAGCTGAAAGCAAACAGTTTCCAGTGGGCCTCATGGAAAGGGATGGAAGATTTGCCAGACCAAAAGCTGCATACTGGGAAACAGGGAATGTGTTCATTTGCAAAATAAAGAAATGACATCTGGTACAGTGGTTTCATTTGGTGTCACCATTTGGTTAAGCTTATGATAATCTACTGTCATTTTCCAAGATCCATCTGTCTTCTGCACAGGACAAATAGGAACATTGAATAAGGACATAGTGACAATCACCAACCCTGCCACCTTTCAAGTCTTTGATGGTGGTATTAATCTTTGCAATCACTATGTGGATGCAGCATTGCTTTTGGTTTAGTAATGTCATATTGAGGCAGTTCTGACAGCTTCCACTGGCCTTTCCCACCATAATAGTCCTCACCCTACAAATCAGGAAATCAAAATGGGGTTTCTGCCAACTCCTGAGTATGTCTATACTAATTATGCATTCTGGGACTGGGGAAATGACTGCAGGATTAGCTTGGGGATGAAATGTGCCAGCTGTGAAATGGACCTGAATTAAAATTCCATAGATTGCCTGTCCTCCTTGAGTCCCGGTGAAGGAGGGCCACAATGACATTTTGGGCTTCTTGGAATCAGAATCCAATTGTTCCTTAGAGATTGGCTTGTTTCTTTTTTTTCCAATGCCCAGTTATCCTGGTAAAAGTCCCTTTGTGGAAAGAACATATATTTAACTCATCAAGGATAATGGGGCTCTTCTCATAAAGTTAATTTTTAAAAGATCGATGATAGGTATGGCTTCTGGACTCTCCCTGTGTTGATGAGGAGGTCTTAAATGTTAAACCCACTCTAACATCCCAATTTCTCTTAAATCCATGATCTTCCTTCAGCAAGTTGGGAGCCAGGAAAACCAATAGAGTAATTCAGTTCAAGTTTAAAATCCTGAGACAGGGTGGGGAAGGCAGTGATGCTGTAATTCATAGGAGTCTGAAGGTCTGAGAACCAGAAGTGTCCATTTGCAAAGGGCAAGAGAAGAGGGGTGTCCTTCTTCAGCATTTTTGTTCTTTTCAGGCCCTCAACAGATTCGATGTGCCTACTCACATTGGTGAGGGCAACTGTCTTTACTTTGTATGCTAATTCAAAGGTTAAACTCCTCCAGAAATACCCTAATAGATTCACCAATGATTGTGTTTCACCAGGGATCTGTGCATTTCTTAGCCCAGTCATGTGGGCATAAAAAATTAATCATCAGAGTCTGCAAATATTTATTGAGTGACTACTATGTATCAGGAGCTAGATAAATAAAGGTGAATAATTCAATATCTATGAAATTTTATTAACCAGTGGCAATATATTAAGCAGAGTGCTAAGCCACAAAATTTTAAAAAAATATATTAAAAAATACCGTCTAAAGAGTTTAGAATCTAATAGGAAAGATGGATAAATAAATAGGAAATTATTAAACTATGTGATTACTTAAAAAATGTTTGTATCATACAATAGAATTACACATAATCTAAATTTGGGTAGTTCTTAGGGAAGGATCTCAAGCAATTGGGATATCTGCCCTGGGTTCTAAAAAAATTGTACTTGATTATTTAAACTTTGTTAGACAAGTGGCAGTATAATATTTTTATATTTATTTATATTTGTTCTTTGAATTTAATACATAATCCTTGTATTTGGGAGTTTGGGTTTGTTGTTGTTATTTGTTTTGTTTTGTGGCAGTATTGGGGATTAAACCCAGGACTTTGCACCTGCTAGATAAGTGCTCTACCACTAAGCTACACCCCAGTCCAAGTATTATTGGGTTATGCTATAAGTCATAGAGTCAAAAAAATTAGTGATTAAAGCTATTTTAATATACAAAGTTTATTTTAAACCTTTATTGCTAATCTAAAATATGATGAAATTGATCAATCTGAAGTCCTAAATGTTTGTTTTCTAGATCCAGGAGGACATAATGGAAAATGTTTATAACACCTATACATTGGAAAATCTCTGCTCATGGAAAACTAACACAATGTACACATTTCTGAGAATGATAAAAACAAAACAAAAAATATTTGGCCGTTCTTTATTTCCTCTTTTATCTTGAGACTCAATACATGTGAAAAAAATAAGTCCCATTATTTTCTAGTTTCTTTTTAAAAAAATTTTAAAATTTTTTAAAATTTTAAAAATTTATTTTCTTTTTAAAAAATATATCTTTTTTTTTTAATATGGTGCTGAGGATGGAACCCAGTGTCTCACAGGTGCTAGGCAGGCACTCTACCACTGAGCTAGAGCCCCAGCCCCTGTAGTTACCTTCTAAGTTACTTAATTTTGTATTAAGTTGTTGACATCAAAAATATTAATTTCTTGTTTTTTAAGTACTATGTTCAAATAAAATGCCTAAAAAAAGAAGATGATAGATGTAAAGATATAATCTGATGTTATAGAATCATCATATTTTGGAAAAGTTATGTGTATGGTACAAACTCTGGGAATAATACTCAAAAGAGACACCAATAGAATGAAGAAAAATGAACACGTTTAAATTGAATTACTATTCTTTCTGAATTCAAACGGTTATACTAATATGTATGATTCACCCAATATTTTTATATGTCATAAATTTTTCAAAGCAGTTCTATTTTTATTCATATCCAGCCTCAAAATATAGGTCAGGGTGTTACTAACTGCTTAGAGCAAGTACAAGCTGAGGAAATTTCATTTTCCTAAAGTCTTATCTAAAGAGAGATATGTCTAGACATTTTGTTACTTGGATGTTATATTATAAAATCTCTGAGGTCTATATCATTAATATATGGTCACATTTGAACATCAAATATAAACCTTAAGGATCTGCTTAAAATCAATTCGTATCTAAGTTTTAAGGCTTATGCATTGATTTGGATCTTTTAGAAATACCACACCTCGATAAGATCAGATTATATCTCTACAGCATTAGATTACCTATAAAATGTAACTTCTTTCCTTGTAAATGTACTGCCCAGATTAATATTATGATATTTGGAATAACATGATTCACTTGGTCTTCTAGTTCAGGGCACAGGACTGTGCTGCTTATGTTAACCATTCAATTTGGTAGTTTTCTTCTAATGCAAAGATACTTGTGCTTTTTTGCGTTAATGTTCAATGTTCTCCTAGCAAAAGTATGCTTGGAACCCAGGTGATTAACTACTTCCTGGAAAACACTATTTTAAAAGGGTAACGTAAGTGCTGAAGCATGTAGAATGTGCTATCATATTAAATATGTGTTCATTAACAAAAATAAATTAAAAACAAGAATGGTTTTTCACCTCCAGGGCAATAGCAAGTTATGCCTCAATAATCTGTGTGAATTTACATCCCTAAATATTCTTTCACTTAGTACACTATAGAAACATATTAACATACATGCACTTTTGGAAGACAGCTCTGTTTTTTTCCCCTTAACTGGTAAAAAATTTAAAGTGTTTTTAGGTGTTTAATAGCAGAATTTAATTTATTTGCAGAATACATAGCAGTACAAAATGACCTTCATCTAATAGTTTTTAGAAGAAAAAAATCCTTGATTTAAAAATAATTAGCAAGTATTTTAAAGGTAAATACATTTCTTTTGTTTTCTGTATTTCCAATAGCTTCCCCTCTCTCTTCTCCTTTTGCTACCTTTTCTCTTTTTCTCCTTGTTATCATTCTTCCTAATCCTATTTCTTTTTTTTTAAAATTTTTTATTGTGGGTTGTTCAAAACATTACAAATTTCTTGACATATCATATTCCACACTTTGATTCAAGTGGGTTATGAACTCCCACCTTCACCCCATACACAGATTGCAGAATCACATCAGTTACACATCCATTGATTTACAAATTGCCATACTAGTGTCTGTTGTGCTCCGCTGCATTTCCCATCCTCCACCCTCTCCCCTCCCCACCTCTCCCCTCCCCTCCCCTCCTCTCTCTCTACCCCCTCCACTGTATAACCCTGAGGGTCTCCTTCCATAACCATGCAATTTCCCTTCTCTCTCCCTTTCCCTCCCACCTCTCATCCCTGTTAAATGTTAATCTTCTTCTCCTGCTCTTCGTCCCTACTCTGTTCTTAGTTACTCTCCTTATATCAAAGAAGACATTTGGCATTTGTTTTTTAGGGATTGGCTAGCTTCACTTAGCATAATCTGCTCTAATGCCATCCATTTCCCTGTAAATTCTATGATTTTGTCATTTTTTAATGCAGAGTAATACTCCATTGTGTATAAATGCCACATTTTTTTTTTTATCCATTCGTCTATTGAAGGGCATCTAGGTTGGTTCCACAGTCTTGCTATTGTGAACTGTGCTGCTATGAACATCGATGTAGCAGTGTCCCTGTAGCATGCTCTTTTTAGGTCTTTAGGGAATAGACCAAGAAGGGGAATAGCTGGGTCAAATGGTGGCTCCATTCCCAGCTTTCCAAGAAATCTCCATACTGCTTTCCAAATTGGCTGCAACAATCTGCAGTCCCACCAGCAATGTACAGGTGTACCCTTTTCCCCACATCCTCGCCAGCACTTGTTGTTGTTTGACTTCTTAATGGCTGCCAATCTTACTGGAGTGAGATGGTATCTTAGGGTGGTTTTGATTTGCATTTCTCTGACAGCTAGAGATGTTGAGCATTTTTTCATGTACTTGTTGATTGACTGTATGTCCTCCTCTGAGAAGTGTCTGTTCAGGTCCTTGGCCCATTTGTTGATTGGGTTGTTTGTTCTCTTATTGTCTAATTTTTTGAGTTCTTTGTATATTCTGGATATTAGGGCTCTATCTGAAGTGTGAGGAGTAAAGATTTGTTCCCAGGGTGTAGGCTCCCTATTTACCTCTCTTATTGTTTCTTTTGCTGAGAAAAAAACTTTTTAGTTTGATTAAGTCCCATTTGTTGATTCTAGTTATTAACTTTTGTGCTATGGGTGTCCTATTGAGGAATTTGGAGCCCGACCCCACCGACTGTAGATCGTAGCCAACTTTTTCTTCTATCAGACGGCGCGTCTCTGATTTGATATCAAGCTCCTTGATCCATTTTGAATTCACTTTTGTGCATGGCGAGAGAAAGGGATTCAGTTTCATTTTGTTGCATATGGATTTCCAGTTTTCCCAGCACCATTTGTTGAAGATGCTATCCTTCCTCCATTGCATGCTTTTAGCCCCTTTATCAAATATAAGATAGTTGTAGTTTTGTGGATTGGTTTCTGTGTCCTCTATTCTGTACCATTGGTCCACCCGCCTGTTTTGGTACCAGTACCATGCTGTTTTTGTTACTAATGCTCTGTAGTATAGTTTGAAGTCTGGTATCGCTATACCGCCTGATTCACACTTCCTGCTTAGCATTGTTTTTGCTATTCTGGGTCTTTTATTTTTCCATATGAATTTCATGATTGCTTTCTCTATTTCTACAAGAAATGCCGTTGGGATTTTGATTGGCATTGCATTAAACCTATAGAGAACTTTTGGTAATATCGCCATTTTGATGATGTTAGTTCTGCCTATCCATGAACAGGGTATATTTTTCCATCTTCTAAGATCTTCTTCTATTTCTCTCTTTAGGGTTCTGTAGTTTTCATTGTATAAGTCTTTCACCTCTTTTGTTAGGTTGATTCCCAAGTATTTTATTTTTTTTGAAAATATTTTGAATGGAGTGGTTGTCCTCATTTCCATTTCAGAGGATTTGTCGCTGATATACAGGAATGCCTTTGATTTATGCGTGTTGATTTTATATCCTGCCACTTTGCTGAATTCATTTATTAGCTCTAATAGTTTCTTTGTAGAGCCTTTTGGGTCTGCTAGGTATAGAATCATATCATCTGCAAATAGTGATAATTTAAGTTCTTCTTTTCCTATTTTGATGCCTTTAATTTCTTTCGTCTGTCTAATTGCTCTGGCCAGTGTTTCGAGAACTATGTTGAACAGAAGTGGAGAGAGAGGGCATCCCTGTCTTGTTCCATATTTTAGAGGGAATGCCTTCAGTTTTTCTCCATTCAGAATGATGCTAGCCTGAGGCTTAGCATAGATTGCTTTTACAATATTGAGGTATGTTCCTGTTATCCCTAGTTTTTCTAGAGTTTTGAACATAAAGGGATGCTGTACTTTGTCGAATGCTTTTTCCGCATCTATCGAGATGATCATATGGTTCTTATTTTTAAGTCTATTGATGTGGTGAATAACATTTATTGATTTCCGTATATTGAACCAGCCTTGCATCCCAGGGATGAATCCTACTTGATCATGGTGTACAATTTTTTTGATATGTTTTTGTATCCGATTTGCCAGAATTTTATTGAGGATTTTTGCCTCTAGGTTCATTAGAGATATTGGTCTATAGTTTTCTTTCTTTGAAGTGTCTTTGTCTGGTTTAGGTATCAGGGTGATGTTGGCCTCATAGAATGAATTTGGAAGTTCTCCCTCCTTTTCTATTTCCTGAAGTAGCTTGAAAAGTATTGGTATTAGTTCTTCTTTAAAGGTTTTGTAAAATTCTGCTGTATACCCATCTGGACCTGGGCTTTTCTTAGTTGGTAGTCTTTTTATGGTTTCTTCTATTTCCTCAATTGATATTGGTCTGTTTAGGTTTTCTATATCCTCCTGACTCAATCTGGGCAGATCATATGACTTAAGAAATTTATCTATGCCTTCACTATCTTCTAATTTGTTGGAGTATAAGGATTCAAAATAGTTTTTGATTATCTTCTGTATTTCTGAAGTGTCTGTTGTGATATTGCCTTTTTCATCCCATATGCTAGTAATTTGAGTTCTCTCTCTTCTTCTCTTCGCTAGCATGGCTAAGGGTCTGTCGATTTTGTTTATTTTTTCAAAGAACCAACTTTTAGTTTTGTCAATTTTTTCAATTGTTTCTTTTTTTTCAATTTCATTAATTTCAGCTCTGATTTTAATTATTTCTTGCCTTCTACTTCTTTTGCTGTTGTTTTGCTCTTCTTTTTCTAGGATTTTGAGATGAAGTATGAGATCATTTATTTGTTGGTTTTTTCTTTTTTTAAGGAATGAACTCCAAGCAATGAATTTTCCTCTTAGAACTGCTTTCAATGTGTCCCATAGATTCCGATATGTTGTGTCTGTGTTTTCATTAATCTCTAAGAATTTTTTAATTTCCTCCTTGATGTCTTCTATAACCCATTGATCATTCAGTAGCCTATTGTTCATTCTCCAAGTGATGTATGCTTTTTCCTTCCTTCTTTTATCGTTGATTTTCAGTTTCATTCCATTATGATCAGATAAGATGCATGGTATTATCTCTACTCCTTTATATTGTCTAAGAGTTGCCCTGTGACATAATATATGATCTATTTTTGAGAAGGATCCATGTGCTGCTGAGAAAAAAGTGTAACTGCTTGATGTTGGGTGGTATACTCTATATATGTCAATTAGGTCTAGGTTATTAATAGTGTTATTGAGTTCTATAGTTTCCTTATTCAACTTTTGTTTGGAAGATCTGTCCAGTGGCGAGAGAGGTGTGTTGAAGTCTCCCATGATTATGGTATGGTGGTCTATTAGACTCTTGAACTTCAGAAGAGTTTGTTTGACGAACATAGCTGCACCATTGTTTAGGGCATAAATATTTATGATTGTTATGTCTTATGTCTTGTTGGTGTATGGTTCCCTTAAGCAGTATGTAGTGTCCCTCTTTATCTCTTTTGATTAACTTTGGCTTGAAATCTATTTTATTTGATATGAGTATGGACACTCCTGCTTGTTTCCGAAGTCCATATGAATGATATGATTTTTCCCAACCTTTCACCTTCAGCCTATGTATGTCTTTTCCTATCAAATGCGTCTCCTGTAGGCAGCATATTGTTGGGTCTTGTTTTGTGATCCATTCTACTAGCCTGTGTCTCTTAATTGGTGAGTTTAAGCCATTAACATTTAGGGTTATTATTGAGATATGGGTTGTTCTTCCAGCCATATTTGTTTATTTCTGTACTAAACATGGTTTGTTTTCCTCTTTGATTATTTCCCCCCCCCCCCCCATTTACTGTCCTACCTCCCACTGTTGGTTTTCATTGTTATTTTCCATTTCCTCTTCCTGTAATGCTTTGGCGAGGATGTTTTGAAGAGATGGTTTTCTAGCTGCGAATTCTTTAAACTTTTGTTTATCGTGGAAGGTTTTAATTTCATCCTCCATCCTGAAGCTTAATTTCGCTGGATACACAATTCTTGGTTGGAACCCATTTTCTTTCAGTGTTTGAAATATGTTATTCCAGGATCTTCTAGCTTTCGGAGTCTGTGTTGAAAGATCAGCTGTTATCCTGATTGGCTTACCCCTAAATGTAATCTGCTTCCTTTCTCTTGTAGCTTTTAAAATTCTCTCCTTATTCTGTATGTTGGGCATCTTCATTATAATGTGTCTAGGTGTGGATCTCTTATGATTTTGCACATTCGGCGTCCTGTAGGCTTCTAGGATTTGGGATTCTGTCTCATTCTTCAAGTCTGGGAAGTTTTCTCGTATTATTTCATTGAATAGACTGCTCATTCCTTTGGTTTGGAGCTCTGTACCTTCCTGTATCCCAATGACTCTTAAGTTTGGTCTCTTAATGTTATCCCATATTTCTTGGATGTTCTGCTCATGGTTTCTTAACAGTCTTGTTGAGCTGTCTATGTTCTTTTCCAGTTGAAATACTTTGTCTTCATTGTCTGATGTTCTATCTTCTAAGTGTTCTACTCTGCTGGTAGCATTCTCCATTGAGTTTTTAAGTTGGTTTATTGCTTCCTGCATTTCTAGGATTTCTGTTTGTTTGTTTTTTATAACCTCTATATCCCTGTATAGTTGATCCTTTGCTTCCTGGATTTGTTTGCGTAATTCGTTGTCGAAGTGATCTTTCATTGTCTGATTTTGCTGTTTAATGTCTTCCTTGATACTCCAGATCATCTGAAGCATGTATATCCTGAATTCTTTATCTGACATTCCATCTGCTGCAGCTGTTACCTCTTCTAAAGTTGCGTTGACCTGCATTGCTTGTGGTCCTTTCTTTCCTTGTCTTTTCATACTGCTTGCGTATCTTTCCTGCAGGTGCGGGCGGCGGCTCTGCTCTCTCCTTATTCCAATTGGGGTGTCGTGGCTACCACGCCGGCAGGTCACTGGGCCTGTTCTGGGAGCTGGCGGCGGCTCTGTTCTGCCCCTACTCCAATTGGGGTGACGAGTGTACCACGCCGGCAGGCCACCGGGCCTGATCCGCCGGTCGGTTGCAGGTTTGCCTACCCTGCAGGCGCGGGAGGCGGTTCTACTCTGCCCCTACTCCAAATGGGGTGACGTGTCTGTCGTACCGGCAGGCCACTGGGCCTGTCCCGCTGGTCGGTCGCATATCTGCCCACCTTTCGGGCACAGGTGGAGGCTCTGCTCTGCCCCTACTCCAATTGGGGTGTCGTGACTACCCCGCCTGCAGGACGCTGGGCCTGTTCCTGGCATGGGTGGCGACTCTGCTCTGCCACTACTCCAATTAGGGTGGTGTTTGTACCACGCCGGCAGGCTCCTGGGCCTGATCCGCCGGTCTGTTGTAGGTCTGCCTACCTTGGAGGCGCGGGCAGTGGATCTGCCCTGCCCCTCCTACCACGCCTGCGGACCCCTGGGCCTGATCTGCAGGTTGATCACTGGTCTGCTCACCCTGCGGGCACGGGTGGCGGTTCCGCTCCGCCCCCACTCCAGTTGGGGTCACGTGACCACCACACCGGCAGGGCCTAATCCGGGCATGGGAGAAGGATCTGCTCTGCCCCTACTCCAGTTGGGGTGACGTGTGTACCACACTGGCAGGCCACTGGGCCTGACCCGCCAGGCTGTCACAGGTCTGTTTACCTTGCAAGCGCAAACGGCGGCTCTGCCCTGCCCCTCCTACCATGCCCATGTACCACTGGGTCGAGGGTCTGCCCACCTTGCGGGTGCGGGTGGCGGCTCCGCTCCGCCCCCTCTCCAATTGGGGTCACGCGGTCACCACGCTGGTGAGCCGCTGGGCCTGCTCCTGGCGCTGGCGGCGGCCCGGCTCCTCCCCTCTGGCTCGACGACAAATTGAGGAGACTCGGGTGACTGTGCCTCACCCCCCCCTACCAGGAGACCAACTGCTTATGTCACCGCTGGTATTGATGAAGTTCTCTCCTCCGCCGCTTTCTGCTGACATCAGATCTCTGCCATGTTGGTATCCTAAGCGAGTGGCAGCATTTCGTTCCCCTTGCCGGGCAACCAATGCAACGGGCGAGTCCTGACCGGCCCTCAGCAGGACCCGGACCCAGAAGCAGTTTCTGCGGGCTCCTAGCCCCGGGCCAGGGAAGTTCCGGGAGCCGGAACTCGGCCGCTCCGTGCTCTGTGTAAGCTCCTATAAGTGTAAGCTCCAAGAAGCAGTCCCCGCGGGCTCAGTTCCGGGAGCCGGAATTCGGCTGCTTAGTGCTTGGTGTATGCTCTGATAGGCGCAGGGTCCAAGAAGCAGCCTCCGCAGGCTCCGCAGCCCTGGGCCAGGGCGGTTCCGGGACGGTTCCGGGAGCCGGAACTCGGCCGCCCCGCGCTCGGTGTTCGCTCCGATAGGATCAGGTTCTAAGAAGCACCCAGGCGCTGAACCCTAGCAATCTGTCTGCAAGCCGCAGGCGAATTGCAGCCTGAAATTACCTGATCTATGGCTGAATGAGCTGCGGTCAGTCGAAAACAGGGAAGGTGACGTCAGTTTACCAACATGGTGGCTGCTGGCCTCCTCTGTGGTCTGACCGGTGTGGAGAACCGAGATGGACCGCTTCCTTCCCCCGTCTCGAACCCAGAATTCAGCCCTGAGTACGGTGCTTGTGCGGCTGGCAGAAACTGCAGCGCTGTATCCCTGCGTCTCTATCCCAGCGCGCGCTGCAGACTCTAGCCGCGGGGCGTTTTGCTGAATAAGCAGTGTTACCCTCCGTGCGACAAACCTCTCGCGTTTGAGTCCCCGTAGCCGATCCTCGTGCGATGGAAATCCTTCCTCCAGGTTCCGGAGCACCCCACTATTGCTGGAAATTCCTAACAAGATATCCTTTAGCCGTCCTGACTTGTCATACTCCCACACAGTGAAGCAGCACACGGGGGCAATGCACTCCCCTCGCCGCCATCTTCCTTCTCCCCTAATCCTATTTCTTTCTCCTTATCTCAATCCTAATGACTTCCTTCAATGGAGAATTTATTGACATGGTCAATACTGTGTTTTTCTGAAAATATCTTAATCAAAATTAATATTTTTAAGAATTATTATTATTTGTGATACTGAGGATTGAGCCCAAGGGTGCTGTACCACTGAGCTACATTTCCAGCTCTTTTTAATTTTTTTTTTTTTTTAATTTAGAGACAGGGTCTTGCTAAATTGAGGATGCCAGCCTCAAACTTTTAATCCTCCTGCTTCAGACTCTTAAGTCACTGGGATTACAGGAATGTGCTACCACACCAGCTTTAAGTAAGCAATTTTTAAGTTGAAACAAAAAAAAATGTACATATTTTTGATACCATGTATGTTCTTTCTATGTATGTATACTTTATGTAATGTTGAAATCAGAGTAAGCATCCATAGCTCCTCAAACACCATTTCTTTGTGGTAAAATCAAAAACTACAAAATCAAGATTTTTTTCTTCTAGTTTTTCTTAAGTATCTAGTAAACTATCTGCAGTCACCCTGCTGTGCATTAGATCACCAGGACTTATATTTCCTTTAATTATACCTTAATTAATACCTGTCAACTTATCTTTTCCCATTTTTCCCTTTCTTCTACTTCCCCTGTCTCTGGTAATCACTATTCTACTCTCAACTTCTACAAGATTTTTTAATTATTATTATTCTACAGAATGAGACATGAAGTGTTTATCTTTCTGTGCCTGGTTTATTTCACTCAATGTAATGATCTCCAGTACCATCCACATTGTTACAAATGAAAGGACTTCATTATTCTTTATGGCTGAGAGTATGAATACCACATTTTCTTTATCCACTCATATCACTTGGTGGACACTTTGATTGCTTTCATTTCTTAACTATAGGTGCATAGTCATAGTGCTACAATAAACACGAGAGTGCAGATGTATCTTCAATATGCCAATGTCATTTCCTTTGGTTATAAACCCAGTAGAGTAAATGCTGGATCTTGGTATAGTAGTATTTTTAATTGTGAGAGAACATCCTTATTATTTTACATAATGCAAAATGAATGGAGTTTGACATAAAACCAAACACAAGATAAAATCCATTCTTGTGTTAAGCATGAAACTCCATTTGCAAGGAAAAGCTACAAGATGATAGCTTAATCTACTATTTGTGGATTAAGCCTGCCTCCAAATTCTTAGAACAACTTTCCCACAGGACAATAAAATAGACCTGAGAGGGATTTTCAGGGAATGTATGCTGGTTAGGTATGTGCTAGTTCTTTTACAGAAGAAAGGCCACCTTTGAGGTTTTCTCCCCTCACATTCTTCTCTATTGCCATATTCCCACACTGTGGTGTAACCATCCTTTTAGAAAGACATAGTCTTGGTTAAGAAAGAAGATATGTGATTAAAAGTTGCACATCTTTACTTCAACAAAACAAAACAACAACAAAAGATGAAAACAGGAGGAGGAAAGGCATGTGCTTGATTGTTACTTAAACTGTGGGCAGAATTTGTGAAAAATAAAAAATATAGCTCAACTATGTAAATAAGGAAAATGTGTAAGTAAAAAGCTGTCCAATAGAAGTTGCAAAATGAAGGGATTGAGATCACTGGTTTTATACATCCCACATAGCAGGGTTCAAATTCAGGATCCATAAGTTACTTAACTTTCATTAGACGCTTATCTATTAATATTCATATGCATGGATTCTAAAATTGCTAAGTCAGTTACAATATAAAATTTTCCTACACACTGGGCAACTAAATACACACGCACACATACATGTGTGTGTGTATAGTGTGTGTATGTGTGTGTGTGTGTGTGTGTGTGTGTGTGTGTGTCATGGAATGCTATGAATCTGGAATGTCCCCTAAGCGCTCCTGGGTTGAAGACTTAGTTCCTAACGAAGCAATGTTCTGATGTGAGGCTTTGGGGAAATGATTGGCTGATGAGTTCTAACCTCATCAGCAGATTAATCCATAGCGGGATTCCTATTTAATGGCAATATTGGAAGGGGTCAACACTATAAGATCAGCACCTTGTTAGAGGAAGTAGGTCACTGAGGGAGCCCCAGAAGGGTATATTTTGTCCCTGGCTCCTTCCTCCCTCCCTTCCTGGCTGCTATGAGGTGAACAGCTTAACTCTGACATGACGTTTCTGCCTCACTACAGGCCTGGAAGCAAGGGAGCCAGCTGGCCATGGACTAAAACCTCTGAAACCATAAGCAAAATAAAATGTTCCTCCTTTAAGTTGATTTTCTCAAGTATTGTGTTCCAGAAACAAAACAATAACTACCACAGAAAAATAACTCCCAGTTACCCTATCTAATAGAAATAAGTGGAGAAAAATATAAATCGAATTTTTTTTTGCAATTTGCTAGAAAATAGCTAGCTTTATCTTCTAAACATAGCATTTGTTAAGAAGTAATATGCTTCCAAGAATTCAACAAATATTTAATGAACACTTAGAATTTGTTGATTGCTATTCTAAGACCAGACTGAGATAAAGCAGTGGATAATATAGGTATTTCTTGTTCTCCTGGGGTTCACATTGTAGTCAGTAGAGGAATGGGTTACAGCAGGGAAGGAGGCAAATATATAAATAATGTATATTCATTAAAGGACAAACACTATGAGGAGAATGAATTAAATTGATACATAGCGTGTAATTGCATGGCTTCTTTGGGTATATCAGAAGAGCACTGTCTTTGAAAGTATATTGAAACTGAGATCTGAATGATAAGGAGGAGCCAGTTACAGGTACTACAAAAAATCCTGATTTAGAAATAAGCTTACCATATTCCCCCATTGGAGGAAAAGAAACTAGGCCAGTGTGTCCAAGAGTCAATGGTCTAGAAGAAAAGTAATGCTCTAACAATTTATTTTGTGCTTCGTTTTCTTTCACTTTTAATGTTGTTTGTTTATCTGTTTATTCATTCATTTATTCATCAAGTATTTATTTGCAGTGATGGGGATCAAACTCAGAGCCTTGTGCACACTAGGCAAGTGCTCTACCACTGAGCTACATCCACAGCCCTAATTTCACTTTTATGGGCATCAATCAGTTTGTGTTTAATAGGTATGTTTATTTTTACTCTTAGCCAAAAACATTTCCTTTCAGTGCAAGATATCTGTGATATACTAAAATATGCTCATGGTGCATTCTGACATCCTTAGCCATGTTAAAAAATTCAACAAAATTATATGTCAAAGACAGGGAAGAGAATTCCTGAGTTTTTAGATTGGCTGGAAAACATTATTCCATGCGAGTTTAAATATCTCCCATGAAAACTATTAATTCTCTTTTTCAGTAGTACATTTCAGTGAGTCTTCTATCTGCAAGAACAGAAGTAGGTAGTGGGAAAAATAGAGAACAAGGCACTGTGGAGTCCTCTCCCCACCCCACCAGCATGCAAATCATGTAGCACTACATCTCTGGACTAAAGCTTGCTCTGCCAGGGGTCCCTGAGCAAATCATTTCCATTACTAGTCTGCTCTAATAATCCCTCTGCTGACTCAGCTACCTGAATGTAAATATCATAGAAATGACCGGGAAATAGAAGCCAATTTGAAACAGTGAAAAGAGAACTAAGAGAAAATGCTTCCAACATTCCCCTTCATATTCAAAACTCTTTGATTAAAAATCAGCTTATCAGAGATAAAGTCTTCAGACTCTATGGGAAGCCAATAAAAGAAAGACAATTCCTTTTTTCACATATCACTCTATGTTGTTAAAGCTCCCTATCTTCGACAACAGCTGTTTTACCCCATACTAACACAATACACATAGAAAAGCTCTTATTAATTATATAAATATATATAAATACATATATACATAGGTATTTACTCAGAGTGAAATTGCAATAAATATCAAAATAGCCTCAGTAAATTCCAAAGTATTGTAGTTAAAGTCCTTCATCGTTTATTCAACAGAGGTCTTAGTGGGTTGTCTTGAGGTACAAATGAGATCATGCACTGTTTATTTGTGACACACAGGAGGTGTTTTTCTCTCTGCTGGAGTTTTGTTTAGTCCTATATTCTCTCTACATATTCAGCCCTCCCCCAACCCCCAACAGTCTTTTAATACTACTAGCTGTTGAATTTAAAGACTGGCCTCAGGGGGAAAAATCCTTTGTGTGATCTGTATGGTGACAATATTAAAGTAAAAAGTGGACTAGCAATGTAGGTTTTTGAAATTCACTCTGAATAATATTAGTAACATAGCTTGAAAGTTACAACCCTCATATCCAAAGTACAAGACAGAAATATGATTATTACAGATGATTTTTAAACCTGAATAATTATATATTTTCAAACTGATCTGAGTAGATTTTTAGAAGACTATAAATTGCAAAGAAGTAAGCAACTGTCTTTAGAAAAAATTTGGAATTAATTTAGTATTGAGTTGAAATTCCATCACAATTAAAGCTAACATATTTAAATACGTCTTAAAATATAAAGGCTCAAAGAAGTGGTATTCCTAGTGAAAACATAGAGTGAATTTGTAGCTATTACAATAAATGAGTAGCGCTGAATCATGCTAGAATAAATTATATCCCTGAGAATACAAGTGGAATTTTAAGTGGTTTCTAGTATTCTTTTTTGTAATACATATACAATGTCAATTTGTCCTCTCCTGTTCTAATATAAATAAGTGCACATTTTTTAAAAAGTAGAAATATCCAAAGCTCTTTTACATTTATGTTGATAGTTCAGTCTGAACTTAAATAAGACAATGTTTTGTTTGGTTCCTAAAAGGTGTATATTAAACTGAAGTGGTAGTCACCCTGTGGAGAGAACTCAGTCAGTTTGCATGTGTGTGAGTAGGTGTGTGGAGAAAGAGCCAACTGTTTGCATTTGACTCCCTTTTGCCTGCAGCAGGAGATAATTATAACTGTTTATAATGATAGTATTATTTCCATAAATATCTATTGCTGCGTTTTTGTCTTTCTAAATAGTAAAATTATTTGTATGTTTTATGTCATAGTTTCCTTTACAGATTTTTTTTTAAAGAGAGAGAGAAGAGAGAGAATTTTTTTAATATTTATTTTTCAGTTTTCGGTGGACACATCTTTATTTTATTTTATGTGGTGCTGAGGATCGAACCCAGCGCCCTGTGCATGCCAGGCAAGTGCGTTACCGCTTGAGCCACATCCCCAGCCCAACAGAATTTTTAATCTAACATAAATACTCCTAAGGAAAATTTTTTTTTTCTGGAAGTTTTTTGTCTTATTTTTACATGGAAGGTAAGGTCAAGGTCAGGGTTCTAGGAGGAAATAAAAAGAAAACACTTGTGATGGAACTCTGGTCTGTTCTTAGATTTTTCATGTGATAATATTTGTCACTGGAATGACTCTATTGGTAAAGTTATTAAAAATTTCAAGGGCCAGAAATTTCACAAGGTTAATTATATAAATAAAGCTGCTGGCAAACAAGTCTTTATTTGGAAGAATTTACCAACCTCAGATTCAAAATACGTTTGTAGTTGTGTTTTTCAAGCTTAATGAGTGTAAAGAGGAAACAAATAATGAAGCTAGGCAGATTCTTTATTATTTTACTTTATGAGAGATGTATGCACAGCACAAAGATTAAGTAGGGCATTATTTAAATATACATTTTTAAAAAGACAAAGGAAATCTGTTTTCCATTCAATGGCACAGTCTTTTTTTAAATTAGAAAAGGGTAAATTTAAAGATAACCTCTTTTCTTCCTCTGGTCTGAACATCAGCAAACTAGGGCTTTGTTAGAAAGAACAGTAATTGCAGAGCTTCCGTCAATCCTGAAAACTGCTCTCCTATTATCAGCATTCCAGCTAATTTCAGCAGTCAGAATAGAATATGGGAAAGGTGACCTTGAATACTGTATCCAGCCATTCTTGTTTGGAATATTTGCCAAACTCAACAAAATTTGCAAACTGTAAGGCAGTGCACATTCAATGGGAAAATTAGAGAATTCAAAGCACATGAAAGTGCCTTTCAAATCTCAATCAGTTCCCCACCTCTTCTCTAGCTCCATATCTCACTGCCAGGTTGATTCAATATCAATCACATCATGATTCTTTGTTTTCCTGGTCTCCTTTTTGCACTCTCTTTTTATCCCTCTTTCAATCACTATCATGACATCTAGTTTTATATGTTTCTATAATACATTACAGTTTCCCCTATTTTGCTCCTTCCAATTTTCCTTTTATTCCTTCTTCCTTTTTCCTAAGTGGTTTATAAACATAAATCCTCAAAACTTAGCTAAATTATAAGGGAATAGAGAACAACTTAAAACACATACATACCACCACCACCACCACCAACAACAACAACAACACTTTAGCTACAGATTTATGATCATTTATCTGATCAGATCACACTATAAATTAGGAATCTTGGTCAAATGAGTAAAATTTGCAACTAGTCACTTTCCAGAGGTTTTATAACCTAACAGCTCCTAGAATATACAATGCCTCCCCAACTATTGTGTGCTGATGGGTTTCATGGTGGTAAAGTTGTATACTAGACACAATGTCAACCCTGCTTTTCTTGGTACCCTGTTGATCTCAAATCATGCACTAACAAAAACTTCCTTCTAATGAAAACTCTCAAGAATCACCTCTGGATTAAAACATAATCTGGATTTGTGCACAGTCATATCTAGTAATTAAGAGTGTAAAGTAGAAAGGGGCCCGGGAGATCAGGAACCACTGAACAAGAATGAGGCACCAAAAGAAGGTTTATTGGGAGGGGCACTCCCAGGTGGGCAGAGGAAGTTGCAGGCATGAAAGGCATAAGTAATGCTAATAAGGGAAACTGGAGGTAGGAGGGTCTAGACCTTCTAAATTGCAGCTATCACAGTAGTTTGGCGGAGCTGAGTTTAGGGGGTTCCTGTCTCTCGCGGGTTGGTCAGGACTGATGTGAGTTCACAGGGCAATTGTTTCAGCCGCTGGGAACCCATGGTGGTTGGGGGCCATTGCCATGTCATCTTCTGATTGGCCATTTCTGGTCTCCGCAGCCAGGTGGAAAGTCCCCGCCCACAACTGCTCTGAAAGGGGAGAGGGAAGGAAAGGCTGAGGACCCAACAAAGAGTACTTCTGGGGTCTCTGTTTCAATGAATGCTAAAAATGAGACAAACTGTATTGATACTCTCCTTTAATTTTATTAAGGATTCGATTTTTCACACCTATAATCCCAGCAGTTTAGGAGGCTCAGGCAGGAGAACCTCAAGTTTAAAGCCCCCTTAGCAACTTAGACTCTAAGAAACTCAGTGACACCCTGTCTCAGAAACAAACAAACAAACAAAAAAAAAAAAAATTAAAACGTACTGCAAAAATTGTAAAACCTTCAGATAAGCTGAAACAGAGTTAGTCTTCGATTACAGATACTGAACCAACTCCTACTTCCAGTGGGGCAAAGACATTCAAGCAAATCAGAACCACCTCTTAAGTGGAGTTGTTTGGAATTGTTATAGTGCTTACATCCACAGTTTACATATGAAAAAACATGGAGCTTGATGCATTTGGAGAGTGAATAAAAAATGAGTGCATGGATGAAATAAATGCAGAGTTAGAGAAGTTGAGCATTCTAGGGCATTTGAATTTTTCTTTAGTAAGAAGTGGCTTCATAATTCTTCCAGCCTGCCTCCTTTATGATCTGATTTGGCTTTTGAGAATGGAAAATGAACAGAAAGCCATTTTGGCGTCTCCAGTGGTGAACCACACCACTTCCCTTGTCCACTCTGCTCTGCCTTCTCTGAAATTTCATTTGCTGATCATACCAACTAACTCCAGTTCCCTGTTAACTTTAGGACTTAAATCTTGTCACAATTTAGGTACCAGATGTGCAGATTTCCAATATTTGCCCTCATTCCTCTAGAAGGATATCACCCCAAAAGGAACATCATATTCCCCACTTCAAATTCGGAGAGAATGGAGCAAATTCCATTTCCTCTGTTAAAATTTTGAGACCATTATATCAGACACGATCAATAATCAGTATTGAGGATTTTCAAGGGTAACATTCATGGTAGAACTTGAAATATAAAATCTAATTATATGAGGCTGGAATTGTGGCTCAATGATAGAGTGCTTGCGGAGCATGTGTGAGGCACTGGGTTCAATTCTCAGCACCACATATAAATAAATAAAGGTCCATCAACAACAAATAAAATATTAAAAAAATTATTATCTTTTGTCAATAACTATTACAATTATTTTAAAATCATTTTTATTCATTTCCTCCTGTAAATTTCAGTCCATGAATTAGACTTTTTGAGTTACTGAATAGGTATAATTAAATGAAACGTGATAGTTAGTATACATAAACAGAATTATATTTCTGAAAAACTAATTTTGGAGATAATATACAGAATATGTAATATTCACTAAAAATGAATTTTCATTTTATACATGTGTTTGTTACAGTTTAATTTGGTTTAATTGGTTATTGTTTGGAAAGAAAATAACAGTGTTCATAATATTCCTTTCTGTTTTTATATATAACATCTAATATTGACTTATGGTTCTTGAAGTTCATAATGTAAAGTTCATTACATTAATTATATCTTCCTCACATCTTTTCCAAGAGAAATTAATTTTACCTTCCACTAAAGGTTATATTAAATAAACATGATTATTGTTTTACTTATATATTATATTTATGAATTTAGCATCATAAATTATGTATAGTGTACATATAACTATGAAGCACTTGCTTTTATATGAAATTATCCATCATCATCATTTTTAGTTTAGAAAAAGATTACATTCAGAAAAACTAAAAAAAAAAAATCATCTCAATTCAAAATTTTAACAGAGTCCAGTCTATGTGAAGACCGAATCTATTTCACAATCAGGAGCATGAATGATTCTTGACAGCTGAGTATGAGACTGGCCCACTCATCCACCTCCAGACCCATAGTCTTTGGCATCAAGAATTCCCCAACTGAGAAATTAAATAAAAAGAGCAAAGTGTGTACATTTTATGGTATATATTTTTAATGTATCTAATGCACAATTTTTATTTGTTTTGTATATGAACTTTAACTAGTTCTTACATAATAATAAAATAGCTTATACTTACTGAATGCTTATTATTTTACAAGAACTGTGGCAACTAATTTCCATTCATTGGTTAGTTTAATCAGAACGTATCTCTGTGAGGTATGTATGATGATGTATCCATTTTGCTGCTTAGGAAATGGTTTTAATAAATTCCATACCTAATAAATGCAACTGAATACCAGTCTGTGTGATTCCAAAGTTTATTCTCTTTATCACTGCACTGCATTTCCTATTTTTGAAAAAATGTTAAATTTCATATATTTCTTTTAATTTGAGAAATTTAATTTTTAGAATCAAAGTGATTCTAAAATCAAGTGAAGCACTGTGACTTATGAAGTGTGTCATTTTTTTGCCATTATTCTAGGAATGGTTGCTGTTGGGTCAGAAGCAGAAGACAAAGGGAACATGTTTAATAATCTTGTATGCTTGCCTTTTCTTTCCATTTCTATCACCTCATAACGTTGGAGCTTTAGTGTTTCTTGAATAATCGATTCATTCTCTAAAGCTGATAATTTTCTTGAATTAATTCTCAGCACCTCTAATGAGAGTATCATTATCAAGTTATAAAAAAATTCAAATCAAAGAAGAATCTATGTTGTAATGGGAAGTGATGCATAGGTGTAGTGTTCTGTAAAAGCTATAATAAATGTGGTTTGAAGCCAAAGTGCAAGAGAAAATAATCATTGATGAGTGCATGTATGCATGTGTGGTATGTAGGTGTGTTGACTTTGCGATTCCCTTAAACCATGGTTTTAAACAAGAGATTATTTAAATTTCCAAATATGGGTTAGATAATTATTTATATTCACAAGTATCTTTCTCATATCAAAGATATGAAAGATGCACTGTGGAAAATGCATAAAACTTTACTGTTTCATATATAATGTACCTCATATGTTCCTTAATATATAACATCCATATTTGCATTTCTATCCCCAGTTTTTTTAATTAAAAAATTCCAATTGTTCTATGGGTGCTAAATTTTAAGTGTAAGTTTAAAATAATTATTTTTCAGTATATGTCTAGTGTGTAAAGAAGTATTTGGAAGTTCTAAAATTACCATTGGTGTTATTAATTATAATTTACTGTATTTTTTGTTGTTGTCTTCATTTCTTTGGCTTTTTTAAAAGAAATGCATTTTATTTTTTAAAACATCTTAGAAACAATTCTTAGTTTATTATGGTTTATAGAGCACTGACAGATTTTAATTGGACTGCAGTATTTGTCCTTATTAAAATGTTTCCAAGGATGTTGATTTTAAATTTTCTACCCTTATAATTTGTAAACTAAAAGGACTATCAAAAAGAGTATCTTCAAAATATTTCAGAGAAAAATATTTCTATTTTAGAATCTAGTTTCAAAGCAGTGAGTTCTTATTTTATTCCTCTGGATAAATTTCTTCTTATATACATAAATTAATAAATCATTACTACAACCTTCAAAACATGACCAGACTATGATATGACTCTAGTCTTGTGAAGCACACTCAATATGACTTGTATGACATTATTTAAACTTTAATAATTACTTGATATACCAGTTATTTTGCACCATTGTGCATCCTATTCTTTAATTTTCTCCCAAAGACAAGGTATCAGAAAAATTTTGGTTAAATAACTTTTTTTTTTCCAAAAATTTGAAAAGTCTTATGGAGACACTATCTGCAGGGAATTAAAAGTATATTAATTCTTTGATAAAAATATTGTCAAGACAATTGCTTTGCTACAAAGTTTCTAATACCTAGGCAAGTTAATTACAGTGGCATTAATGAAATAGAGTTAGAAGAAAAAAGTTCTACAGAAATCCTCATACATACAGAAGGCATATCTGATATTTTTGCCAGTCGCAATGGTGTACATCTGTAATCCCAGTGGCTCTGGAGGCTGAGGCAGGGGGATCCTGAGTTCAAAGCCAGACCCAGCAACAGTGAGGCACTAAGCAAATAAGTGAGACCCTGTCTCTAAATAAAAACAAAATAGGGCTGGGGATGTGGCTCAGTGGTTGAGTGCCCCTGAGTTCAATCCCTGGTAAATGGAAAAGGTGGGTGGGGAGGGAGAGAGAGAGAGAGATGCCTGATATTTTATTTTTTTCCCCAAATCTAAAATTATTAGAATGTTAACATGAATGTGGTTTCTACCAAATGGTTCAATGAAAGACAGGTTTCTTACTTGCTCTATCCATTAAAGGAAAACCTAAATATATCTACATCTAAAAGACTGTGAATTTAGTTGCTTGTATTTGAAAGAATAAACCATAAAACTTTTCATTGCACTACCATTTTACATGGGCTTTTTTTAGGATAATCCAAGTGGGATAGTGATCAGAAGGTATTGAAGGTATGAAAGGGTATATCTAATTTGCATATCCCACTGAACATCTGGAATCAACAGGTAAGTGACCAAATTGTCACCTGCATGAATATCTGATTGGTCTGTTAAAAAAAAAAATCATGACTCTAAGGCTCTATTGAGTCTAGAATGTTCACGATGTTCAGGATGTTCGTGATTATCTGGAAACATTTTTGGTTGTCCCACTACTCAAGGCATGTTCCAAGCATCTCTGATAGAGGTCAGGGATGCTGCCGTACATCACACATTTCACAAGACACCTCTACTCTCCCCTACACACAACAACAAATTATCTGTTCTCATAGGGGAATAGTGTAGTTGCTGAGAAATCCTACAGTAGAAAAAATGGAAACAAAATTGGAAATAAATTTGAAGAAAATATGTTAACATTTACTTCCATTCTCTGTGTGGAGTGCCTTTACTAAGCAAGAAGCATACTCCAGGGTAGAACGTACATACTAGACCTAATTTTATTCAAGGTGGTCACCATCTTGGCAAGAGTAATGACGCTGATCTATGTATAGGAGAAGGTGGGCTGTTTTCTAAAATCAACACCATGGGGATCCATTTGGAATCTTCTTGGTATCCCAGGGCCCAGCTGCAGATATGGATGAACAATTGAAGCAACCTCAGTCTGAAAGCCTGAGAGAGTTCTGAGAGAAGGAACAATGTCACTGATGACCTGGGAAAACATCTCATAGCAGTAGGGCAGGAGAGTCTGTGACTCTCCCCTTTGTCATTGTCCCCTTGGGAATAAAATCTAACTATGCCACAAGCATCTATTTCATGAGAGGCTGACATACTCTCTTATAGTATCAGATCCTCTGACCACTTTCTCTTAATTTTAACCATACATGCACCTATTCTTCCTATCACCAGTCAATCCTTTTGCTCTCTCCTCTCCCCACATTACTCTCCTCGTTTTTTCTTTCTTTTTTTTTTTTTTTTGTGCACTCTGGTTTTCCCATTATAAGCAAATTTCTCTGTATCCTCAGTCTCTGAATAACATATTTTGTTCTTAACTAAAACCTGCTTCATTCTTGAGTTCATTTTCTTCACTGATGATTGTTTTTGCATGCTGTGTTACACAACTTTTCATTGTTGTGACCAAAATACCTGATGAGAACAACCGAGAGGAGGAAAAGTTTATTTTGGATCTCTCTTTTAGAGGTTCAGTCCATGGTCAGTTAACTCCATCATTTGGGCTTGAGGTCAGACAGCACATCATGGCAGAAGGGCATGGCAAAGGAAAGCTGCTCAGCTCGTAGCAGCCAGGAAGCAGAGAGAGACAGTATGAAGAGCCAGGGGGAAAAATATGATCCTCGAGGGCACAACCCCACTAACCTACTTCCTCCAGCCACATTCTAACTGCTATAGTTACACCTACCAATATCCTTTCAAATTATTAATCTATCAAACTGATTAATCTGCTGACTATATTATAGCCATCATAATCTAATAACTTTACCTCTGAACATTTCTGCAATAACTAACTCATGAGCTTTGCCAGGTTCTCCTTTTATCCAAACAGTCACAAGAGCTCTACACACTTCAGTATAGGAAGTAAAAGTCATCCTTTCCTCTTCTTCATTCACAGTATGGCTTCCAGATGATTTTCCATCTCTTTTATGTCAAACCCTTTGTGCCTTTGATACTCCTGCTCTCCATCTTTGCACTCCTGTGTCTCTCATCATCATTCTCTGCCAGGATCTAGTCACTTTCTTTCATTGATTAATGTCATCAGGAACTTGACACCAGTTTCTTCATCCAGCTAAGTCCTGCCAACTTTCTCAGTGAGTTCAAATAACCCATTACCATTTCAAGGACTGGTACATCTGTGACCATTTGGAAACAACAGAGCATTGGATTGACAGAGTTGGCCCATTTGATAGATGGGAGAGTGAGGTTCTCTCCTACGTAGATGACATTGTTAGAAGGGAGTAGCTAGCAAGGGAATACGGAATGCAATTACTAGAGCTGAAAAATGTGAGTAGTACTTGAGAGGCGCTGTACCAGTCAGCTTTCAGTCACTATAACAAATACCTCATAAACTCAAGTTATAAAGAGAAAAGCGTTATTTTTGACTTATAGTTTTGGAGCTTTAAGTCCATGATTGATTGGCCCCATTGCATTTTGGCCTGTGGCAAGGCAGTACGTCATGGTAGGAGTATGTAACAGAGTAAATTGTTCACTTTATAGCCAGGAAGCCAGAGAGAAAGAAAGGGATCAAGGTCCCATAATCCCCTTAAAGGGCATACTCCCAATGACCTAAGGACCTATTACTAGGCTCCACCTTTTAAAGGCTCCACTACCTCAATATTGCCTTGCTGTGGGATTAAGCCTTTAATATATGGGCCCTTAGGGAACATTCCAGATCCAAACAACAGCAGGGTCATTCCATGAAAGGCATGCTCTGATGAAGACAACAAGAAAAAATATGGTATCATTGCTGATATGTCTACTAAGGCTTAAAAAATTCATGTTGACACTTAATCCTCTTTGTAAAGGTATTAAGAGGTAGGGCCTTTGGGGAAGTAATTAAGTCATAAGGGCTCTGCCCTCCTGAATGGATTAATGCCTTTTAAAAGAGATGAAAGGAACTAGCTTAGGCCCTTTTTTGCCCTTCATTCCTCCTGCCATGTGAGGACAAAGCAAGAAGGTTTTCATAAGCCAATGAACAGTAGCAATTTGATCTGGGACTTCCTAGCTTCCAGAACTGTGAGACATACATTTCTATTTTTTGTATAAGTTTCCCATTCACAGGTATTTTATTATAGCAGCACAAAAAGAATAAGACTATGTTTCCTTTTTCAATGAAGGGTTGGTGGGGTTAAAGCATGTTTGGGTTAAATTTACTTCATTTCTCAACAGCATTGATCACCAAATACAGCACTGATCTACCATGGTTCACACATTATTCTATGAATTTACAAATATTTATTCATTCTTACAAACCATGATTTTATATCACTAATTCTTTGAAATCTGTGCTCTCTATTAAATAAGAATCTGGCTTATGTCTACTTTCTGGGCAACCCTGACTCAATCTCAGTGGCAACTTCTACTCTTACCTTGGGCCTTTTTCTGCAGATTCTGGATGATTTGACCCACTTTTCACCTCATGCTCTTTCTTCATCCTAGATTAGTATATATGACATAGTAGAGCACATTTCTGCTTGGATGTTCCCAAACATTTCACACATTCTGTTGTGCATTACTGAAAAATTGGGGTGTGTGGCAGGTCTTTTGAAATGGTCTTTTATATATTCTTGATATAACTACTGCTTTCCAAATTGACACTACTCAATTAAAACAGATATAAAGGCCAAACCAAATTCATGAGAAATATCTGTCAAAAAGCATGTTGAAATCAAAACTCATTATCTCTTTGATAGTTACCTGAGAGAGACACAAGACAATATTAGTTTTATTTCTTCTTTTTAAGTAAATCCATTGTATCTTGTACTAATGGCTGCTATTGCTGATGTTGTTCCCTTTTCCCAAAAGCTTAATTCATTGCCTTTCATACATTTTGATTAGTAGTATGAGAATTGACTGTGACCATCATGTCATTAGATAGCAGCAGAGTAGCATTGTAAGGAAAAGCTAGAATGATTTTCAGAGATGGATGAATGCCATGGTGAATATACACAGACTTTGGTATCAACAGCCTGTTTTTTGCAAGTCATAGCAATAATATGAGGAAAAGAAAAAAATGAAATTGAATACATTTCAAAAATGTATTTGACATTTCAAAATGATGAGACATTTTGAAATTTTTATATTTTTAAAATACATTTAAAAATGATTCTTGACTATCTAGAG
Source organism: Marmota flaviventris (assembly GCF_047511675.1). NCBI lineage: Eukaryota > Metazoa > Chordata > Mammalia > Rodentia > Sciuridae > Marmota > Marmota flaviventris. Next base: position 105,752,865 of record NC_092504.1, read on the forward strand.
AAGCATCCATCCTCTTAAGACTCTGAAAACAACTTCCTGGGTATATATTATTCTTGTGTCTGAGGGTGTAACCACCAGTGTTTGAGGCAAGTTAAGTTTACTAGGAATCATATTCAGAAACTTTTCCTGATTTCTTGGAGTAAAATATATATCCGTATTCTGTCTTCTGTGCTTCTATAATGCCCTGTACACATCTATGGCATTGGGATTCTAAGTTGTATTACATACATCTTTTCATATTTCTGTTTTGCTCATGAGACTAAGAATTTTGAAGAAAAGCTGTTACATATTTATCCCTATATCTCTAGTTATTATCTTTACGCCTACCACATATTTGATGTTCAAGAAAGAATAGATGAATTAATATTTTTATAAAGTTGGAGGCATTTTTTTCATTTTTTTTATAGTTAGGAAAAGAATAAAAGTATGAGAAAGAGAAACAATATGAAGCAACTGGTATTGCTGAGCAGTCTATAGCACCATTACATCTTTTTTTTGCATTACTTTCTAATCATTTGATAGGTATAAGCTTTATCTTCTGAAATATTATTTCAATAATCTAAGTAGTTTCTTTGCTCTGTATTGGACAATTTATTCACAATAGAATATAAAGAGGAGTTGTGTTTTAAAAGGCCAAATAACTTTACTCTTCCTCTTAAAATCTTTAATTATTCCCTAGTGATGCACAAGGCCTGCCATATCTGATCCTTCTCACTTCTAAATGCTCATCCACGCTGACTCTCTTCTCATTGATCACTGTGGTCCACCATGCTGTGGCCAGGTGCATTTCTGCCTCAGTATTGTCCTTGGAGTGAATTTCTGGATGGGTCCTGTCCTAGAAGTCCAAAGTCTCCTTCCTTCACCTCCTTTAGGGACTCACTCAAGCATCATCCCTTCAGGGAGGACTTCTGGTATCCACTGTCTGTATCGCCATAGTCCCTAAGAGATTGCCCTGTACACATACACTTTCTCTACCCCTTGCCTCATTACTTTTTCTCGCCATTTATCACAATCCAACACACTGTATATTGTACTATCCTTCTCAATGTTGTCTTATCATGAGGGTAGGGAGCTCAGGTTTTGTTTTTTTCTCTTATTTTTCAATAACAAAAATTCCCACAAAAACAACAGTTTCTGGAACTTGGTAAATGTGATGGCTAATTTTGTATGCGAGTTCAATTGGGTCCTGGGATGCTCAGATAGCTGGTTAAACATCATTTCTGGGTGTGTCAGTGAAGGTGTTTCCAGAAAAGATTAGCATTTGAATTAGTGGACTGAGTAAAGCAGATGGCCCTATCCAATGTAGGTGGACATCATCCAATTCATTGAGAGCCAGAATAGAACAAAAAGTTGGAAGAAGGTGGAATTTGCTCTCTGCTTGACTGCTGAGCTGGGACATTGATCTTCTCCTGCCCTTGGTGCTCTTGAATCTCAGGCCTTGAGACTTCCACTGAAATTTATAGCTCTTTGGCTCTTAGTCCTTTGAACAATAATGCCAGCTTTCCTAGGTTTTCAGCTTTTAGAGGGCAGACCATGGAACTTCTCAGATTCCATAAAATCACATAAGCTAATACTTCATAATAAATCTTTCCATGTATGTATGTGTGAACATACCTATTGAGTCTGTTTCTCTAAATAACATATATTAGATATTAAAAGACTATTGAATTAATGAAAAAAAGATTTATAGCATATAGATTTTTTTTTGTTTTGCTGAGATCTGAGAAAAGGGTTTTGTTTATTAAAATATTTTTAAAAGAAATAAAACATTGATATTTGATACTTAAAGGAAATTTCCTACGTATCTGAATCTTAAATGCCAAAACTAAAATTTTCAAATCACTTTGTTTTTTGCAAGGCAAACAGAAGTAAAATATTCAATGTTGAATGAGAAATATAACTTGCCTCATACACCTGAATACTAACTTGACTTTCAAAAGAAATGATTTTCTTTTATGTAGTGTTAATCCTAAATGGTGTCTGCCTAGTAGTTATAAGCATTTCTTTTATGAAGGATATTTCCAAAGTACCTTTATCAGAGGATCAGAATCATTTATAGTGAATTATTTACCTTTAAAACTATTCTACGCAGTAAATATATCCCAAAGAACTTTAGGAAAAAAGAGCACTACCATGGTCAAATACTCTCTCTCTCTCTCTTTTTTTAATAACTAACAAATAACATATCATGCTAAACACTAAAATGTAAGTCAATGTCAAGACAATGACAAATAGCTTTGCAAATTTCATCTGTTTCCCAAGACACTAACTGATTTTCCCGTTTATCATAGATTTCATGTGTGCTATGAGAATCAGCTGTGACTATCACATCATTAGATAAAGGGACATAAACTGGCAGCCGACAAATTTGGATGACTTCCAAAGACTCAGGAAAGAAAGACAACTCACGTATTGGCCCGACCATCCTTCTGGACTGAGAGTAAAAAGGAAAATATTGTAATTGAGAAAAGCATAATGACAATTCCTATCAATTCCAAGACTTTTTTTATTTTAAATATGAATAGATGAGGGAAAACATGTAGATAGTAAGCATTGGAGTGAGGATAGCTAGCTCTGTATGCAGGACTTCATGCCTTTTAATGCTTGTTTACTTTTCTTTTCTTTCTTTCTTTCTTCTTTCTTTATTTTTTAACCTTCTGGATAATGAAATCAAGATGTGCATTCCATACAAATACCTAGTCTTACCCTGTGACCTCAGCCTGGTCAACAACCAAACCCTCAACCCTCAACCAAATAAATGCAAACCCTTCCAGAACAAATATGCCTTTGAGCCAGGAAGACCTTCAGCAATAATGCACAGAGTTATTTGATGCCTGCACAGCTGAATATTAGTCATCAGAGCAATAGATTAACCCCGTCCTGCTTGCTCAGATAATGACAATGTTGAAGTAATTTGTTCCACCATTTTGATAAAATCCTGGGTTTAGCTCAACCCCCTTAGATAGTCAGAATGTTGCTTGGAGCACATGACAGTTGATATTGGTTCCATTTTTCAGGCCTACAGATGACACAAATAGAAAATGGAATAATGTATATAGTGATGTACTTAACCGTACTGGACTCTTTTTAGTGTTATATGACAGTGATTTTTATATTTTTTCATCAAATATAAAGACAACTTATGGGGAAAATTTCATTGCTCTTCTTAAATATTACTGGTTTTTATTAAAGCTATTATTTTATTTTCTTTTTATCTTTTTCTTTCCTTTTCCTTTTGGAAACTCTAAAGGTAACATTTTTAACATTCTACCTGAATTTCAGAAGTACTGTAGAAACTGAAATTTGATGAGCCATGATAAAACTATATTTATATAGTGAAAACAACTTCAAAATGTAAAATCATTTTCTTTTAAGAAAACGTCATTTTTGAGTATTGGAAAAAGTATTTCTTTTTTCTAGTTTCAACATGTCAGTTAAGAATAATCACCATCCCCATATATCACTCATTCCCTACTCTCACCTGCCACAATTCAGATTATGGCAGGGAATAGATGTCATTTTGAATAAAATAAAACTGCTATGTAAGGTGCCTGAAAAAATATTCTCTCAATTAAAAGCCCTCTAAGAGAAATATGCCAAGTAGTTGGTACTTTCAGAAACAAACTGCTACTTATTACTTTAATGAATTCCCAGATGTATCTGAAGAAGGTAGCACTAAGCTGGAATATGTTGACTTGAGCTCCTGTTAATTGATAGAAAACGAGGGAAATATTTTTGGAGAAATGATGTGTTAAAAAACAGTCAGCTCTTCATTTTAGGAGAAACTCAGTTATATATATAATATGTACACCAGCTTCCACTGCTATCCAAATTTCACTTTTAACACCACCACCTGCCATCAGTTGTTGCAGCAAATATTTACCTGGATGACTAACAATCACCACCACCACCCTTTTCTTTCTTGTTGAAACATTTTCCTTTGTCTCGTTTCGTGTTTTAATTCTTTGGTAGAATATAGGAATCTATATCCTTTCCCAATGTCTCCTATTTGAACTGTTCACTTTTCTGTGGGTGGCATCTAGCCCTCTTAATACGAATTCTGGCAAACAGGGACAGTGTAACACTATCCAGATGGCTTTCTAAGCAGGTAATTTTGGATAAGTAAACATAGAGGTCATTCATCTGTGACAGATGGGTGACTTTTGCATTCTGTTTATGAGGGTGAGTCCAGCTTATTTCAGGTTTTTTGTTTCAGGAATTCAGAGTACTTTTAGAGCACAAAGGAATCTCTGTTATTCTTGGAAAACAGATTTGTTAGACAATCTTCTTCCTAAAAACAATGTTGGGAATTCTCTATGATTCATATCTATAAGTCATTTAAGAATAAGAAATATTGGTCTTATGTCAATATTTTACTTCTTTGAAATGATACTTTGTAACCTAGTTCCTTCAGAGTTTCATCCTTACTATTCATGAAAACTACTAGATAGTGATGTCCATTTCCCGACACTCCATGAAATCTATAAATCATTTCTGACACTTTTTGGCCACAAATTAATGCCTTTTTTTGTTCATGTGAGTTTAGATCAATAACAATATAGAGAAAGCAACTCTCTAATCTAAATACTTTGTGTATGTGATGCATAATTAACCTGTAAATTATACTTAGATCTGAGAAGAAAGACGTTTTCCAATTTTACCCATCAGTAATAAAATCAATCCTTTTCATTTATCACTACAAACAAACTAGATATTGTAGTATTTCATGAATGTCATGAAAATCTTTTATTTGGGCTTCACAATGGGCAAAGACAGCTTCCCTTTTTTATTTGGTATAGTATAGAGACAATATTAGGTATTGTCTTTTTTCTTTAAATATTTTTAGTAACAATTCTCTATGCAACAAGAAAAATATAGTTAGCCATGTCTCAGTAAGTTTTCACCATTGCTTTTATTTTCTTATTTTATTTACTAATGTAAAAATGAAAATAAGCATAAATAATATTGCAAATATTGGCCATTTTGCAGTTTTTTTTTGTCTTCTGTTTTTTAAAAGGTAGGCTGGCAGTGATTTCTTGGATATGATACCAAAAGCACAGGCGAGAGAAAAAATGAATCTGATTTCATGAAAATGAAAATATTTGTGTATCAAAGGACAATAACAAAAGAGTGAAAATAACTCAGAAAGGAAGAAAATATTTGCAAGTAATATATCTGATAAGAAATTAAAGAACCCCTACAACTCAACAACAGTAAAACAAACAACCCAATTAAAAAATAAGCAAAGGACTTGAATAGACATTTTTCCAAAGAAGATATACAAATAGCCAATAAGCACATGAAAAGATGCCCAACATCATTAATTATTTTGGAAGCACAAATGGAAACCCTATGACACTGGCTATATTTTGATTCTGAAATCTCCCCAAAAGACCTATGGGTTAAAGACAGGGACCTGTGACCATGAGTCAATTGGGAGTAGAATCTATAAGAGGTAAGGCCTAGTTGGAGGAAGTTGGATCACTGAGAGAAGTTATGCCCTTGAAAGGACTATTGGGACCCCAATTGGCCCCTCCTCTCTCTTCTTTCTGGTAACTATAATGTGAGCATTTTCCTTGACCACACACTTCAGCCATGTTGTTATGTTCTGCCACAGGCTCAAAGTAACAGGGCCAAATGAACATGGACCCAAATCGCTGAAACCGTGAGCCAAAACAAACCTGTCCTCCTTGTAAGTGATTTTTTTTCAGGTATTCTGTCAGTGATGGAATATTAGCGCACCATTTCTTACTCATTAGAATGCCTGTAATTAAAAGTAGCACAAACGAACAAACAACAAACAAGAAAGATAACAAGTATTGATGAAGATGCAGTGAAACCAGAATTCCCCTGCATTCCTGATGGGAATATAAAATGGTTAGCCACAGTAGAAAATAGTACGGTGGTTTCTCAACCAATGTGATCCTGCAATCTGTACATGTGGTAAAAATAAGAATTCATAACCCACTTGAGTCAAATGTATGAAATATGATATGTCAAGATCATTGTAATGTTTTGAGCAACTAATAAAAAAAAAGAGAGAGAGAAAAAAACTGAAACAGAGTTGTCATATGATCCGGCAATTATACTTCCAGGTATATATCTAAAAGAGTTGAAATCAGGGTCTTACCAAATATTTGTTCACAGTGTTCATAGCAGCATTTTCCTTAAAAGAGAATAAATTTTTGATACATGTTGCAACATAAACATGAAAATGTTATGCTAAGCAAAATAAGCCAGAAACAAAAGCATAAATATTGTATGATATCTCTCATATGAGTTACACAGAACAGCCAAATCCATACACAGAAAGCAGAATAGAGGCAACCTAAGCTTCAGGAAATGGAGGAATGAGAGTTACTATTTTATAGGTACAGAGTTACTGTTTGGGATGATGAAAAAGTTTTGGAATAGTGGTAATAGCTACAGAGTATTGTGAATGTACCCAATGCCACTAAATACTGAATTATACACTTAAAATGTTTAAATGTTAAACTTTTTTTTAAAAAAAATGTACTTTTCTAGTTGTAGGTGGACACAATACCTTTATTTTATTTTTATGTGGTTCTGAGATCAAATCCAGTGCCTCATGCGTGCCAGGCGAGTGTTCTACTACTGAGCCATAGCCCCAGCCCCTACATGTTAAATTTTTTAGTATATATATATATATATATATATATATATATATATATATATATATATATAATTTTTTTTTTTAGTTGGGCACAATACATTTGCTTGTTTTTATTTATTTATTTATTTTTTATGTAGTGCTGAGGATTGAACCCAGCGTTAGGTGAGCTAGGCGTGCTAGGTGAGTGCTCTACACAACCTCAGCCCTAGTACATATATTTTAATATAACTTAAAAATGGATGAACTTGGCGGAAAAAAAGTAGGCTGAACAGTACTTTCAGCTGTCTACATATGACAGCTTTTTTGAAGAGCAGGATGGATTGGACTATTTCAGTTCAAGGAATTAACTATCTTCACTGAAAGCCTATAGTTTCCGTATATTTTCTTGATTTTTAGTTTCTATTTGGTTTGACCCTGGACTAGTGCACAGATTCTGGCTTTTGCATTTTTGTAGCTCCTATTATATTAGGAACAATGTTTTGGCTTTGGCTTTCATCCTAGATGTCAATCCTTTTCTATAAGCTTGCTGATTCCATGACTTGCTCCCTAGTTTTTCACAATATACAGCCTGATGTTAGAAAATCCAGTGTCACCAACCACATGACATGACCTAGATAGCATAGTGTTTGGTATTTTTGTGGAATTTGTGTGCATGTAAATATGGGTTAGAAGAGGAAACTAAGCATCAAACAGCTCTGGACATAAAGCTTTGCTACAATTATTTTCCTGGATTCATGTGACCTGTATTAAAATTAGTACATCCCTTAAGAAGTCCCTGGAGATTTTAATGAATGAAACTTTGGTGTGGCCATTAGTATTTAAGCCATTTCTCATTATAGCTATATCCCTAAAAATCTGATATGTTTATATTTTTATTTCTCACACAAAAATCTTACACAAAAAATAATATTAAGATTTAATATTTATGTCTCCAAAGGTTAGCATAGAGCTCAATTATTCTTGGTTGACCTGTACCATTTAATAACAATAATATTTAACATTTCTACTTATTATATAGTTTCTCATGCTTTATTTACCTAACCCTTAGAGCAACTCTGAAATATAAGTATTATTATTATTATTATTATTATTATTATTATTATTCACTGAAACAAATAAGTAAAACCACCCCTTAGAGTCTTGACATCTTGAAGGTTAAACATCACCTGAATAGGAAAACTCAATGCTTACCTGAGATCTTTTGATTCAAGAACCCAGTGTATATTCAATGGCATCGCAGTTGCCTCTCTCAACATGACTGAAATAACATTGTTAGAGAACACTTCATTCATACTCCTCACATGTTTTTCCAAATTGAAGAATCTGGATTCTTTCTGTCCCAAGGAAAAGGGGATGAGTCTCCTGATTGTTTAATTTGAGCAAAACAAATTGAGCATGCACTGCTTCAATCAGCTCATCCCTTTTTCCGCTGGGTGTTTTGAGGAACACAGATAGCACAACTTCTCCTCATTACTTCCATGTCATAATTGTTTTCTTTTTTGTTTTTGTTTTTCTTGGTTCCAAGGATTAAACCTAGGGCCCTCAACAAAAGAATCACATCTCCACCCTTTTATAATTTTTTTTTTTTTTTTAAATTTTGAGACAGGGTCTCACTAAATTGCTTAGGGCTTCACTAAGTTGCCAACACTGGCTTTGAACTTGTGGCCCTCCTGCCTCAGTTTCCAAAGACAGTGGGATTACATGTGTGTGCCATCATGTCCAGCCCCCATGCCATAATTTTTACTCAGAACTAGATGCTTAGATTAATTTAGAGTTGAATTAATAGCTCATCTACCTCTTAAACTAAGTACATTCTCCAACTTATTGCAAAGTAATAAATATGGTAATAATGCTAATGTTTGTTGTTCTCCATCTGAAGCACTTTTTTTCTATCAATTTATTCATGTCTCATGCAGGTTGTTATTTATTACACTCCCCACAAAGGTCGAAACAACCTTCTTAAGGAACTAAGATCATTTAAAAAAAATTTTTTTAGTTCGTCTTTCCTTCTTCTGACCGTGATATTATTTTAGTTGTAGATGGACACAATAACTCTATGTTTTTATTTATTTATTTTTATGTGGTGCTGAGGATTGAGTGCCTCACACGTGCTAGGAGAGTGCTCTACTGCTGAATTACAACCCTAGCCCCAGGAAATAAGGTCATTTTAAGAGTGGAGTGGAAGGAAGACAAGTTGCAAGAATCGGTCAAGAGAATCTTTAATTCTTTGAATTTCAGTGACTAATATCTGGAAATTTTCACTATCTAAATGATATCTGATATCCAATAAAAATTAATTCTGATTTTCATCCTATCGTTAGTTGCACCTGAGAACTCAATGTGCGTGAAGAACTCCATCACGGGCAAAGCATTAAATGGATTCTCAAAGCATTATCAGGCAATTTTTACTTATTCTACTTGTACTGAGAGGTATGAGGCATTATGGCAATGAAGTTTAGCATTTGAGCAGTAGAATAAAGAAGTTAAAGTACTTTCAATACATGCATTATAGGCACCTAAAAGTTTTATATCAGATCTTAGATGCTCATCATATTTGATGTAAACATGTCTTAATTTTTAAATGAAAATTAGCTTTTTAAAACATGTAAAGCACATAGGTAACAATCCACATACAGTTAGTGCATCTTGTCTTTTCTGTAGGAAATTACAATAAATTGCAAAAACAACTTTATAATTGAAACTTTCCTTTGTCTGACTGTGATATTATTTCACATAACCCCTTCTTTCATATAAAACCTATTCCACAATATTCTAGTGTGCCATATGAATAAACAAAGTTCATTTTAAAACTCAATATTAGATACAAAATTAGTTATTTAATTTCATAAAATATTATAGGTTTACATATTACTTATTTATTGGTAAGAATAGAAAAAGCGGATACTTCAATTTATTTGTACATTTATTTACTTACTTAGCTGGGGATCAGACTCAGGGTCCATCCCTCATGCTAGTCAAGTGCTCTATCCCAGAGCTATACCCACAGCCCTTTTGATTTTATTTTGAGATGGGATCTTGCTAAGTTGCCCAAGCTTAGGATCCACTTGCTTCAGCATGAGATCACAGGTGTGTGGCACGACACTCATTCTAGTACAAAAATTCCATTGTGTTTTCAATTACACAATATATTTCAGACTAAACACTTATAACCTGTAGCTAATTTTCAGCACCAGATTATTTAGATTCTAATATGCTAGCCATGTAACAATAAGTCAAAGAAGTTAATTTAGAACTATATCAACTGAAAACAATCTCACCAGGGACCGAATACTGTGCAAACTGAAGTTTGGTACTGGTAAAAATATATTAAGGCAAAAATTTATACTACCATGAAATCCAAAAACATTTCACTTTCTGTTTTATGGTCAACTGCCACGTTGAAACTAAACAAAGTTTAAGCACAACATATATAATACAATTTCTATATCAGGATTTCAAAAATTTTGTATAAATACATTAATCACATTTAGTTACTACAACTCAGAATGAGCTATGATATCTGTTGCCATTCTCCAGGAGGAGATAATTGTGTGGGTGTCCCCAAACATTTGGTCAAACCATCTAGAGATTGAATATTAAAAAGTTTATTTTGGAAAATTCTGTTCCAAATCATCAATCCAGTGAAAAGTATTGACATATAAACAATGTTTACTTACCAAGCTTAAGTGAACTAGTGATTAGAAGCTAAATGTCTCAGTTTGGATTGTATATAATTAGTAATGCCATGAGTTTGTGAATTTTGTTATTTAAAGTTAAAGACTCTGATAAACTCATAGAGAATATCAGCTATCTTAACTAACTTTATTCTAGTTTGCATATATCCAAACCACAGTCTGGTGAAATATGATAGCTTTTAAAAAGAATAAATCATGTAATAAAAAATGTTCATTAAGGAACAAACTGACAGCAAAAAGTATTATCCTGATCAAAGGTTATTTTCCAAATTCAATATAATATGAAAGCAATTTGACCCATACATTTTGTCTTTGACTTATATTGATTCCTTTAGACAGGTACCAATGCCATTTCATAGAACAACTCATAAAAATATAATAACCAATAGGATAGAAACATTACTATCATCTGAACATTTTATATATTTTTCTCAATGTACTTTTGAGCTATTGTAGTATAGAAAAATGAATTTTAAAAGATTATGATAAAAGCAAGATAGAATTTTTTTTCTTTTTTATGATCTAAGATAAAATTCCTAATGTGGAAAAAGAATTAACTACTTGAAAATATAAGCTTTCTGTTTCTGAAAACAAAGATAAAATATTTTTTAAAAATCTTCCATTTGTTCTAAAGAAAATAATATTTCCGGTAAGTGACCCCAAACTCTAAAATCTTATATGTATTGAGTAAATGAAATGAGGGTAGAAAATTGATTGACTTTTAGTTCCCGCAAATATGAAAATGAAAAATCACATATATCCTAGGCCAGACCTAAATATTTCATGTACTTTTATGGAAATAGAGGACAAAGAGGAAATTGAGTAATATTTTCATCAGATATAGAATATGTGACAACAAAACCAAAACCAAAAGAAAGAAAAATAAAAGCAAAAAAGCCCACACAATTTGTGTTGAGGAATTTTATACTTTAAAGTAATTTAATACATATTTAAAGGTAAGAATGAGGTCCTTAATATATGGATGAAGGTCTAATAGTTCTGTAAATATAAGACAAAGTAATAAATCAGAGCTCGCCTTTGAGGAAAACCATTCTAGTTGCTAATCCTGGCTTGCTACCATCAATCTATGTAACCTTAGGCAAGTTATTAAGCTCTCTAAACCTCAGATTTTCTATTTAATAAACTTGGTATAAAAAATTTATACCCTTTCTTCAAGTGTTACCATTAGCATTCAATGAAATATTAAGAATAAATATCAGTCACTACTATTTAATTTGTACCTACTATCAGCTGATAATTATCTAAGGCATCATGAATATAAAGTGCTTAGCTAAGTCATATATTCAATGAATAAAAGCAAATTTATTAAATAAATATACTTTTGTGGGCAATAATATACTCTCTCAATAGTGGACATTATGATTACAATATTATATACTATTATAATTTAAAATATAATTATTATTTTAGCAAATTTGCTTCAAACCATATGCCTAAAAAAATTGAAATCAGGGACTCAGACATATTACACCAGAGTTCATGGAAGCATTATTTATATACAAAGGTAACAACCCAAACATCTCTCTCTCAAAAAAATAAAAAAGCAATATACATATACAATAGAATATTATTAAGCCTTAAAAAGGAATAAAATTCTGAGACTCACTACAATAAGAATGAACCTTGAAAATATTATGGTAAATAAACCAAACCCAAAAGAACCACTATTGTATAATTCCACTTAACTGTGATACTTAGTAGAATAGATAAGTTCAAGGAAAATAGAATGGTGGCTGCCATAGGTTAGGGGAGATAGGAGGATGGCGAATCATTGTTCATTAGGTACAAAGATTCTGTGTGGGATTGTGAAAATGTTCTGGAAATACTGATAATGGTTACACAATATTGTAAATGGATTCAATGCTGAATTGTAGATTTAAAATGGTTAAAAGTATCAGTTTTATTTTAAGAATAATTTCTCTGATATAAGGGGGGTGACTCAAAATGGGATAGGGAGGAAGAGAATGAGAAGAAGATTACCTCTAGATAGGGAAGAGAGGTGGGAGGGAAAAGGAGGGAGAAGGAAATTCCACGGAAGATGGAAGGAGACCCTCATCGTTATACAGAATACATGTATGATGTTGTGAGGAAAAAAAAAGAAGAAGAAGAGGAAGAAGTGTGTCACATTAGATTGGGTAGAGAGATGTGATGGGAGGGGAGGGGAGGGGAGGGGAAGGAGGGATATAGGAAGGACAGCATAATAAAATAGACATTATTATGGCTGTATGTATATAGGTGACTGTATGACCAATGTGATTCTGCAACCTGTACACTCAGAAAAATGAGAAATTATACCCCATTTGATTCAAATGTATGAATTGTCAAGATCATTGTACTATCATGTGTAACTCATTAAAAAAAAGAAAATAACAAAAAAAAGAATAGTTTTAACTGTAATTTTTAAAAGTAAGACATCATTAAAACAATGAAAGGTAAAAGTAGCAAACTGTTTAGGGCTGATGTGTTGTAGATAGTTTATATTTATAATTTTATGTTTGTGATTTTGAGTGCCTGGTTTATTTCTAGCAGCAAGATTTTCCCAGAATTGAGTGACGGCAGAGGGATTGGCATGTGCCACACAGATCCATCTTCAGAACTGAAAATCTGCAGCACTGCTGGGACTGTTGCAGGCTCCCAACTCTGTTCTCAGTCTAGTCATAAAATTGCCTAGAGCTGCAGAACTATCCTGCTCAAGGTCACATCCGTGTCCTGGAGAGCCTCTGTCCTAGGGAGAGGGAATATAAAGGCTGCTTCCTCACCAAAATGTGAGACAGCTTGATGGGGCAACCTGTGAGCTCCACTCAGGGACAGCTGAGCGCTTTGTTGAAGATGCACTGAAGCCCAGTCTCTCCCTCTGTTAGTCCTGCTTCATTCCCTGTCCTTCCATAGATGCTGAGTCCATCACTGCCTACTAAACTTCTTGTACTTCTTTCCATCTCAGAGTAAGTCACTAATCTTTCATGAAAAGAGAAGACATGAACATTTCCACATCATAGGGCACCAGGTCCTTGTTAACACTGAGCCCTAGAAAACTCAAGTGCCATCACAAGTCCTCTGTTGAAGAAGGGACATACACAAGGCCAGGTATTAAACAAAGACTTGACCAAGGTCCACTCAGCTCATGAACCCTACTGGTAATGGTCCATTACTTGAATTGGACATATTTGGTAATCAGCATGGCCTCTGCCTTAGCTCCCTTGACTGGATCCTGTTTTAGTGTGTAACATCTGAAACCACTCTCCCAGTCATGATTTTAAAAAGATAATACTATTTTATTGTTTAAGGAGTGGCATAAATTAACACCCCTAAAAGAGGTACGGCTAGTGGTCCTCAATCTGTGTTAACTTAAATTAAAAATCTGATCCCTAGAAAAACTGGGTGATTCCTGGATGATGACTGTCAGCTACTACAAGCTCCATCAAATAGTAGCCTCATTACCACTGGTAATGATATTCTATCATTGTTAATACAGCCTCAGGTACATGGTGTAAGGCCTTTAATCTGAAAAATGTCCTGAACATTTCTAGGTCATAAGACATGTGGTCCTTGTTAACACTGAACCCTAGGAAGCTAGGGTGCCATCACAAATCCCTTATTGAAGAAGGGTCAAATACAAGATCAATTCTTAATTGTAACCAAGGTCCACTCAGCTCATGAACCCCAATGGCAATGGACCACTCCTCATATGCATACTTGAAAAACAAACACTTGGCTTTTGTAGGGACTATATTTGAGATATAAGTGAGATTTGTGATTTAAGTAGTAATGATCAGAATATTCCTTTTTTACTCATCTCAGAAAAAAAGGAACACAATTAACATTCTCCCAAGGCTGTGTTCACATTTTCTCCCTCTGTCAGATAAATCTGGACTGGTTGCACATCCTGAGGAACATCCTGCCACCACTCTATACTGCTGACATCATGCTAACGGAACCAAATAAACTAGAATTGACAAGTGTGTTGTAGGCTGTAGTAAGACAGGTGTGCTCTAAAGAGTAGGAGATAAACCCACCAAGTATTAAGAGCCTGCCATACATGTAATTTTATTTTTGTACTGGGGATTGAACCCAGGGATGCTTAATCACTGAGCTACATCCCCAACCCTTTTTTGTATTTTACTTTGAGATAGGGTCTTGCTGAGTTGGTTATGGTCTCACTAAGTTGTTGAGGCTGGCCTTGAACTCATGATTCTCCTGCCTCAGCTCCTGAGTAGTTGGGACTACTGGAGTGCATGCCACCACGCCTGGCTCATACCTAACATTTTTGAAGCTCCTTAGATCTGAGGAATTTTGAGCCAGTCCCTTCAAAGGAAAGAAGTTATTGTACCTCCCATCTTCCACTACAAAGAAGGAAGCAAAATACCTGGTAAGCCTCCTTAGGATTTGGAAGTAGCCTATTCCACATCTAGGAGAATAGTGGCTGCCCACTCCTATCTGCTGTACTTCCTGACATGAAAAGCTGCCAATGATGAATACAGCACAGGGTGGGACAAGAACTCAGCAGCAGATCTAGACTGCAGGGCAATGACCTTCCTATTGGGGTCATATGACCCTGTAGACCCTATGATATTAGAGGTATTTTAGGTGAGAAAAGATGACAATAGTTCATGACAAGCCAGATGGAACAATTAACATAGTCCTCTGTGATTTTGGATCCACCTTTAGAGGAGAATGCTTCACATTTTGAGAAACAACTCCTGATGTATTTCTGGTTCCTGGTAAAGAGGAAGTGCCTAACATGAGTTTCAAGGCACTATAGAGTCAGAACTCGAAAAAGCCCGTTGTATCAAGCTCCTCAATTCTGCAAAGGGAGATTGACCTAAATGATGAGCAGATCTTAGGGCTGTGGTTACAGAAAATTTCAGAGAATTTTAGGAAATTGTAGAATCAGGTTCAAACTGGTTCTGCCACTCGGAAGTTGTGTTATTAGGGGCAAAGTGCTAACCCCTCTGAGGCTTGGTATTTGAAAATGCATACTAGCATTAATGATAACTATCTTGTAGATTATTTTGAGGCTATGTTCATGCCTGTCTTGAGAATGAAGACCAGAGCAAGGATGGAGCCCATCATCATACTCTGAAGCTAAGGAGCCCACAATGGGTGACACAGCTGTCAGGTAAGCAGGGATAGGCCAAGTACTTCCCTGAACCATGTCCGCTCCAAAGTCCACTTTTCCTTTAGCTAAGTGCTTAGAGAGGAGAGGAGGTAAATTGAGTCTGAAAGTCTTAAAGTTTTTATTTAAAGAGTCTAAGTTTGACACAAAGAGACTATTGAGTTTTGGGCTCAAATTATGTTTAAATCAGACAGTTTTACAACCCTCCCCCCAACACACAACCAAAAATTCAGGATTTTAAGTTTAGAAAGGTAGTGGACAAAATAGTGTGGGTAAATCTGTGGCACCATTTCATATATTTATGCAAGTAATTTCTTAAATAAATTAGATAAGGGATAAAAGAGATGCAATATTCTAGTTAATGCCTTTTTCAGTATGATTTTCTCAGAAAAAAAATATTAGCATGACTTAAAGTTGATTGAGTATTATATGGTGAGCAAGAAAATATTGTAGAGGGTGAAAGTGATCATCCAGAGGGATCATCTGGATTAGTGATGTATTTATATGTCTATTTCATATATGTATGATATGCATACCAATTTAATGGTTACACATCTTTGAATGTGTATAATGGATTTTAACATATACGTAAGTTCTACACATAGCTACCAAAATCCAAGAGTGTTAAAAGTACAGATTAATCCTGGGTAAATGGTGCAGCAATTAATATAGGAAATAAATGTCAGACTTTAAAATTCAAGGAATGTCCTGTTGTCTGAGAATAATTTAGCATGTAAAAATGAGAACCTATTTTTTTTTAAAACGATACTTTTGTATCATAACAGAGCATTTGTCTCTAAAAGGATGTCTTTGTTGGAGTCTTAGGAGTAAGTAATGTTTCATGTACAACTTGACCTTTTTAACCCCCTCCTTCACTTCAAATCAATTTGCCATGTTTGATTTTTTATCATCTTGGGTAAATTTGTAATGCATTCATAATTACATTTGTGGTTTAATGGGTTGGAGAAATTCTGATAACATAAAAATCATACTAGGTAAAGGAGACAATAAAATTATATGTTGGTAATGAGAACAGGATTTTGCTTGTACCATTTTGTATCCTACTGGAATCTTGCATCTAGCCTCTTTGAGCTACACATGCAACTCTTATTACCACTAATTGCAGTTTCACTACACAGATACATCAAAAGAGAAGAAACAGACCTCCTTTGTGCTGTGGGTTTTGTAATTCTTTTTATATTGAATAATGAGATCCAAATCTACTTTCAGATTTTAGGTACTGAGTGTTCTTAATCCAATGTCTACCCATTTTAAATTTTTCTTCATTCATTGAAACTCCTTGGAATGTTTGGTTACATGTATTAAAATGAAAATGGCTAGTTAAACTTTTTTCAGGATATTATTCTTGATTCTAAAATGAAAACAAAACATTGAGAGAGTGTAAAGCTGTTCATCCTTAGGGTTAATGTAGCTAAAAACACAATCTTGAACTTGAGATCTATGTAGGAATTTGTTTAATAAGGTAAAAATTTTCTGAAATTAAATCAAAACTTGTAACCTTGTCTTGCTTAAGATACAATAATTATTTAAAATAAACAATAGTATAGTTTTCTTGCACAAAAGAATGAAATAAGGGTACCTTGGTTTGGTTGTTAGGTTTGTTCTCATCCTTACTGGAAAAACTCAGGCTTTTGTACACCAAGTAAGATTTGTGCTCTACAAAAGCTTTCAAGACCAATGAGGTATTCCAGGGAAAGGGGAGGAAACTCCATGACCCATTCCTCCTTCCCTGTCCATTCTCCATGTTTCCTTTCAGAGATGGCACCACACAGGGTAGCAACCTCACGGTCATCCCTTCCATCCTCATTTCATCTGTTCTTTGTGCACTTCTTTCATGAACTCTGAATAGTTTTAACTCCTAAAGAACTCATGACTTCAACAATTTTTCTTCATATTTCCATCACCAAAGGTCATTGAAACACTTTTGGCTTCCTTTCTAGACCATGTGAACTTAGGCTTTGATTTTGGCATCAAAAAGGGATCTTGCTGAAAATGCAAACATCATTGTACTTCAGTCATAGTCAAAATATTTCAATGGCTTCTCATAGCTCTTCTAATAGAATAAAAATGCCTACCATCCTTAGGCCTTGCCTCCTTGCCACTCATGGCACTAAACTGCCCCGGGCTCTCTGCTGGCCTCCTCTGCTTTCTTTGTATTGGCATGTTTGTCCTACCATGGGCCCTTATGTGACTTCTACCTTGTTCATTCTTCAGATTTACAACTCAATTCTGCCTAAAGATTTAGGAAGATGAATTTGGAAGAGGTTTTATTTAAAACCTCTTTCACAATATGCTACTATGGTATATGAATAAACCAATGTTATTTTAAAAATGTTAAGCAAAATGCTTCACATAGCATCCTACCTGCACTTCCCCTCAAAAGCCACCTTCTCTTCTTTAGACAGATATTTAATGAATAATTTAATGATGGGGCAGATAGAAATGATTCCAAGCAGTAGGGAGGAACAGTCAACTAGATAAGCTCTTTGCTCTCAGGAACTTCTGAATTAGTAGGAAAAAATGCAATAAATAAAGGAAAGACATGTTGACAAAAAACTAAGTGATATGAGGCAACTAAACTAGAGTAGTGTGTTAGAAACAATTAAGGGAGGAGGCCTTATTGCAAGTGGAGACAGTGAGAGCTTCTCTAGGGAGATATTTGCTGAGACTTGAGTGATGAATGGGTTCCATTCTCTTTTATGATTACTAGATTACTTCTGTATCTCCCTTAGCTGTAAGCTCCATGATAGCAGTGGCTGTAATGATTTGCTCAGAAATTCTGTATCTTAGTAGGTCAAGAAATATTTCTGAATAAATAAATGAATGAAAACATTACATATTTTAGCTCAAGCCTATCTGGATTCAAACCTTGGTTCTGTCTTTAACTTGATCAAATTATTAAAACTTCCAATCTTCGATTTCCTTATGTACTGATGATAGAATCATATCTACCTATTAAATTCTTATGCATGCCTCAACCTTATCAGTTTATGTTTTTAACTATCATAAATACAAAGGCATTTATCCCTGATTTGATGTTTTGATTCTCATGTCTGAATAAAAAATATGATTTTTAAAAGTATGATTTTTAAAAATATGATTTTCATTTGCTAATTAAAATAATGACACCTATATCACATGGTAATTTGTAGAAATGAATGAGACATTAATTTGGAAAAGAATTTAAATCATTTTCTAGGATGTCAAAGACTTTATTCTAAATGTTTTCAAAATACTATGAAAGGTTCATAAAATTATTATTAGATACTGGTTTTAAGAATGACTTCATGACTTCATGAACACTGGGTACTGTGTGTTCTTATTCCAATATTGCTGTGAAGAGGAAGAATTGATTAAGATTCTGATGGTATCTGCATGTGTGTGAATATACATCTATCTGTTTAACAATGTCTGGATATGTGTTTAACACAATATCTTAAATATTGACAGAGATTTGTATGTACATATGATTCATGCCATAGATTCATATATATGCACATATATGTGCTACCTGATAATAATATACATAGCATTTATATATTGCTTACAAAACACTTCAGTAAATATTCTCCCACGAGAGCCTCAAAAGAAACCAGGAGGCAGAGATTACAAGTTTTAAGGAACACTCCTGTTGACAGTGCTCTCAGGGGTTGGTCAGGCTCTGGGTTCATGTCTGTTACCCTGTTCACAACAGTAGCAGTGTCCTGATTTGTCCACCAGTGTTGGTGCAGAAGCCTGAACCTCCCACCCACTGGAGAGGCAGAGAAAAGAAGTATAACCACACAGCCATTTTCAGAATAGGGCAACATCACTGGTTGTGATGGAAGATAAATTTTTCTACCCTCACATGCTTGGTCTTTTACAGTTCACTGCCTAAGCCTGCTTGGAACTTTACATTTATTTAATCCTCCCAGCAGTGAACAATCAACTGTGCATTTTCCCACTGACATACTTTTATTTGCTGAACATTCATTCTTCGCAGGTGGAGAATATAAAAATTTAAAGAGACAGTGTTGAAACTACTCTAAATCACCAGCCTCCGTCCATAGAAAACTAAGGTACTCCCTCAAGAATGGTATTACCAGGAAATGTATTCTCACTGAGATTTGAATGCAAAAAAAATATAAAATAAAATTAAGAAAAGAGCTAACCTTGCTTTTTCACAGATCAAAATGTTCATTCAAATAGTATTTGCTGAAAAATAGCTGAGTGTCTCTGACCTGAATGATGCTGCATTCATCATCTCTTCTTCAGATGTAACAAAGAAATTGTGATATGAGTAGTTTTTTGGTTAATCTGATTTTATTTGAGTCCTGGTGATAAAGTCATAAGGCTCAATGAATCTCTATTTTCTAGAATTTTCAAGTATTTCCATTTGATATTTAATATTTATATACCTAAAAAATTATTTGGACTTTATTTTACAGTGAACAAATTTATTTGTAGATAAGGATAGCCAAAGGAAATAGGACTAAACTATTTTTCTATTTATTCTCTAAAGTTCAGTGATTTATTGATTCTGTGATACCTGATTATATGGTTGTAATATGTAAATATTTTATTTTTATAATATTCAATTAGATATAAAAGTTTAGAAAGTGATAACAATATTGCAATATTCTCTACGAGTTGACATCAGAGAGGAACTTGGAAAAATTGATTTTTTTCTTGTTCCAGGCTGAATTTTAAAAGGCTACGATGAGAATATGCAAAGGTGAAGGCACTTTGCAAATATAATTAGGATCCCAAGTCACTTTATTGTGAGCTAGTAAAAAGGGAGAAAGATTATCCCAGGTGGGTTTGACTCAATCAGATACAAACTTTTTCTAAGAAGAATTCCTACCTGATGACCTCACAGAGATACCAGCCCAGTTGTGAGAGGGCCTGAAGACAGTTTCTAGAAGAGGAGAAGGATCCTGAGTGATAACAGAAAGTAAACAGGACATCAGTCCTACAAAGGCAGGTAACTAAATTCTGTTAGCAGGCACATGAGCTTGGAAAAGGACCCTAAGTTCCTGAATGGAACACAACCCAGTGATACCTTGTTTGCCACCTGATATGATCCTGTCCAGAGGATTCAGCCAAGCTGTGCCTGGACTTCTAACTCATAGAAACTGTGAGATAATAAATGTGTGTTATGTTAATCTACATTTTAAAAATCTTATCAATAAATTGTGAATTCCACCTTAGGTATATCCACCATAATATCTTAATTACCATGTAGTAAGTGGTGTTTCAGGCAGAGTGCAAAGACCAGACAGTGGGATAGATAAGAATGCCCACATGAGTTTAAGTGAAACCACTAAGAACCTCTGATTTGTCAAGCACAATTTAAATATAATAGTCTCTACCTAATCTCTACTTTACCCCCAACTTCACCTCTGACACAGCTGAGTTCTTTGCTCCAGAATGATGAATGCCAACCTCTGGGTTTCTTTTTCCCATGACCCCACTATAAGCCACTCATGTCTTGGGGTCATAACATAGGCTTTTTTTTTTCTTTTTTATGATCTCCTTACGTTATTTTACAATTTCTTTGTGTTCTCCACATTACAAATTGCCCATGTAGACTTAAGATACTTCTTCTGTCTAGTGTAATTTCCTTACTTGACTTACAGACCTACTTTAGTGGCCTCAAACTTCCCTTTGAAGTCTATTCTGTCTCCTTAGATGCATGTTTCTCAGGGTGAATCCCGGTGAAGCTACATTACTAGTCCTGGGGCTTCTTGTTAAACCTGTCCTATGGCTTGGTATGTTGTCTCAGTGCTGAAGGCTCTTAATACATTGTAAACTATGACTCATTCATTTTTTAGTCATTCATCCCTTGTCATCAGAAATTGCTCTCTGTCCCTCCAACTTACTAGGATCAGATACATCTTAAAAACATTTTGAGTTCCAGAATTAATTTTGAAAAAAGTTTGGGATATTTGGGTCTAATCATCTCTGTGATATGATGGGAATTTTGAGATACCATCTGAAATTCAGCTTTCATTTTCTCCCCTCTTTTTTCTCACCTATACCAAACATAGAGACCACTGCATTTCTTTGCCTGAAAGGGCATTTGAAGCAGGCTAGAAAACTAAAATGACTTTTTTTTTTTAGCATTTTTCTCCCTCTGAAAGGTGAAGTCCATACTAGCTTTCCTGAACTTAATTGTATGAAGTAAAATAATAATAATAATAAATTTTTGTTTAAACTTGTAAGAGATTTTTCAGGGCTCAAGGAAGGAGAGTTGAGAAGACAAAGACTGTAACTCTTGGGAACAGGTCTTGCTGCCTTGCAGTGCCACCAGGAAATTAACAAGATCTCAGTGAGGCATGAGGGCAAAGGCTTTTAGCATATGGGACCAAAGGTAGCCTCAACAAGCTACCTGCTCTTAGAGAGTTACACAGAATTATAACATTTGAATTCCCCTTCCTGAGAGCTTTGACCAGCTCTGTCACCTGCCTTGAATGTCATTTCTTCTCCTAACCTACTTGTATCCCATTCCTCCTCAAGCCCCTCCTAGGGCACATAGCCTTTCTCTTTAGCCTTGTGCTCTGTGTGTGATAGTTCCATGGAACACCTCCCCAGTTTTACCCATGTCACTCATTCAGCACTTAATCTTAAAGCTTTGTAACCTGCCATTTGATCCTTTATTATTTAACTTTTCAGCCATTCTTTTATTAATTTAAATTAGAATAGAAATTCTTTGAGTTATGGACAATATCTTAAAATCTTTGTTATATTGGTAGACACAAAACAATTAATAGAAATGATGTATAATGATAAAATATTAGAGTATTTCTGGGAAGAATCATGCTATTCTGGTACTTAGATCTGTCTTGAAATACCAGTAAAGTAGAATTTTATTGTCAAAATACAATTACATTAGGGTTTCATACCTAAAAATGCAGTTTTATAGTATCACTCTTAAGTAGAGGCACAGGGTGAGGCACAGGGATTTTTATTTTTTATATATTTTATTTTTTTGGTACCAGGGATTGAACACAGAGGCACTTACCCACTGATCCACATCCCCAGCCATTTTAATTTTATTACATTGAGACGGGATCTCACTAAATTCCTTAGGGCCTCACTAAGTTGCTGAATTTGCAATCCTCCTGTCTCAGCCTCCTGAGCTGCTGTGGTTATGGGTGTGCGTCACCACCATAGGAATGTTTATGCAACGTAAGTATTACATATGATAGTGCAGTGAACAGATATGTAATTAAGCATTTTTCAAAGCTAATAGAACTGAGTGTAAATTATGGATTTCATTTAAGTAATGTGTCTGTACTGGTTTATCAAATATAAGAAGTATACTACACTAATATAAGATTAATAACAGGTGTGCATATATGAGTGTGTGTGTATGTGTGTGTTTGTGGGTCTGTGTATGTTAAGGAGGGAGGGAGTAAGGAAAGGAGTATATGGAAATTCTGTACTTTTTATAAACTTAAAACTGCTCTAAAAATAAAGCCTTTTATAAAAAATTTAAATGCAATATTATAATATCACTCCTACCTAAAAGCATGCTAAAATATCTGAAATCCCTAAGAATCCATTAAATTACTTGAAATCCCTCCCTACATATTTTTTTAAAACCAAAAAATCCGAAAACTTCAGATCCCCAACCAACCTAACACCACCCCCCCATTTTTGACAACCTTTTACTGTCTATATTGAAAAGGATATTTTATTACAACAGCCAGAAACAGCAGGTGTTCACTCACGGCTAGCCAGATGTGTACTACAGCAAGATCATCATATCTTATTTCTACTTAAAAATCATGCCTATTACCTGCTAATTGCCATGTATTGATTTGCTTAAGCATCCACGGTTGCTGTAGGAGAAAGATAACACTTGGCTCTAGGGGGCCTGGAAATTCTTTACACTGTCAGTGACCTTGACTGAAAGGGTAATTAATCTGAACCTCCGGATGGCATTGAAAGACTTAGCCCTTTCATTCTTTATGAAGAGCCTCATCTTCAGTGGTGTGAGCATACAGTTCTATTTACTGAGAAAACACCTTATATTAACTTATCTCCTTCACTTTTATGATCAGCTACCAGAATTGCAAATTTTCTATATTAGAGGAAGAGAAGAAGAGACAAAAAGGGCCTGGTATATTGCAAGGGATTTGGGTTTTCTTTGGGACTGTCTGCTCATTTACTGAGCAGCCTCCTGGTAATGGCCTGGCCACTTTATTTTCCTGTCTAGTTTTTCTCTAGTGCACAATGAAATAATAAAAAGCTTGCACTTCTATGAGATAAAAGTAAAATAATAAATCAAAAAATTCTGAAGTTGGATGTCCAGTTTTTCTACTTGTTTTGTTTTCTTTTTGCTGTTACAGAGCCGACTGAGTGTTAAAAAACATCTAGATTATCTTTCAAACTTCTCACTTTTCTTTAGTTGTTGCCTGGCTTCTTGAAACATGCCTGAGAAGTCAGACATAGTGACATAAATATGAAAAAATAATGTCAAATCAATAACCATACCTAATTTTCTTAAAAAGTAGAAATGTTGGAGATTCAAGTGTTCTTGAATATGCTGTAGTAACCATGTTTTGATGACAAATAGAAAAATGCAGAAACAGCTTTTCTTTTGATAAATATTCATTGTGTTCCTTTAGCTAGACAAATCCTTATAACTTACCAGGTGACATCTTATTATTTTTTTAAATATACTCCTTTTCTCCCTCCCTCCCTTCTTAGCACGCACGTGCCCGCACACATACATGCACACCTGTTATTAATATCTTATATTAGTGTAGTATACTTGTTACACTTGATAAACCAGTACAGATACAATTATACAGATAATTGAAATCCATAATTTACTTTAGAGCTCACTCAGTTCTATTATCTTTGAAAAATGCTTAATTACATATATCTGTTCATTGCACTATCATATGTTATACTTACGTTGCCGTAAATGTTCCTATGCTGACAGGTATGGTGGTGCACACCTGTAACCCCAGCAGCTCAGGAGGCTGAGACAGGAGGATCGCAAGTTCAGCAAACCAGGCAAAGCAAGTATAGGGCAAATTGTCAGGTATTTCCTGGAGGGAAACTTGTTAACTTCTGAATTCTCTCAGACAATCTATTTTAATTAAATTTAAGTACATTTCTAATCATTTTCTTTTCTGATCAGCCAGACACCAGGCTAATTGGATTCTATGGCTCAAAGAATTCTGAAATAAACCACCTTTCCCCACCCAAGTATTTCACTTTGTGGAGGTGATACTTTTGCTTCTTTACCAAGTGCCACTTCTGGAACTACTCTCCTGTCTCATACTCTTTTCATTTGATTTCCCTCAATGTTTTCACAAGGTTGCATTTTTTGCATGTATATCTGTGAGTGTTATTTTTCATTCTAGCAAATGTAAATAGCCACCAATGGGAAGTCAGGGCTAATTTGCTGTGGAATAGCATAACACATTCTGTACTGTAGGAACACACTGACATTTATTTTCAATTGACTGAACAGTGAGCAACACAGAGAAAATATGGTTATGGGGAATGGGAGAAGTAGCAGTAGGTTTCCAGTTACAGTAGTTCTCAAATTAAGCAGGGTAGAACTAAAGGTGTCTTTTGAATGCACATACCTGAGCTAATGACAACAGAGCCACAGTGAGCTATGTATTCTCCATCCATGACTCATAAAGAGAGGGGGTAGAAGGAAAAGGGGAGGAAAGCAGAAGCCAGCCAGAGAAAACAACTACAATGAGGTACACCCAGGGAAGGTTTCTCCTCTTTGTCTCAGCCTCTTTGGTTTCAGTTTGCCAAGTCTTTCCTTATCTTCCTAGTATGTAAAAGCACAATAAATGTCAGGGTGGAGAAGCTGGGTAGTGTAAGCAGAGTCAAGCTTCTCCCTAACACCTGGAGTCTGTCTATCATTCAAAGACAGTGATTACATGTCCTAAGCTGTTCAGACTGCTATAATAAAATACATTAGGCTGAGTAATTTATAAATAATAGAAATTTATTTTTCACAGATGTGGAGGCTAGAAAGTGTAAGATCAAGGGTGACAGCAAACTCAGAGTCTGGCGAGGGCCCTGTTTCTCATGAATGACACCTTCCTGCTGCCCTTTCTCATGGTGGAAGCTGCTCACCAGCCCACTCAAGCCTCTTTTATGAAGGCACTAATTCTACAACCACCTTCCAAAGACCCCCCCCCCCCGCTTCACAGTGTTATGATAAGAGATTAAATTTTAATATATGAATTTTGGGGAGACACATTAATTTACAGTACAGCATTACCAAACTTGTTTTTTAAACTGTACTACATAGGTATATGATTATTAATATTAATAGAATTCTAAAATGAGTTTGAAAGTCACATATTCACTGAATACTTTTTCAGTTCTTCATTGTCCTGCATATGTATCCTAATTAGAAATATATATGAAAGCACTTTAGCAGAATATTTTTTTTCTGGATACTGTATATCAACAATAGCTGAGAGTAGAGATTAATGAGAAAATAGCTTTATAACAAATGATATACACTAGTAACTTAGGTCAGAGATAAGTATCCAAATATTTCAGCAGACAACTTCTGCCCAGGGGAGGTTTTTTTTTTTCCCTCCCCATAATCCACCTATTGAGACTTGTACAAATTGTATAAGTTTTAAAAATATGTAAAAAAAAAATAGAAGGAGGGTGATAGGGAGATGGGTGCCCCAGTCAGGAAATTCCCAGCAACTGGTCTTACATATGATGGGCTCACCATATTCAGGGTTGATCTACTACAGAGATCTCTCTTTCCTTAGTTTATAGAAAAAGACCCATACTAACCAGCAAACAGGTTGGTTCATAAACCAGAAAATTAATTCATTACCTTACAAACATCAAAATGAACAGAATATTTAAGCTGGCTAACCACAGCAGTGAGCTTGACATCAGAACAAAAGAAATCAGTTTATCTTAAGTGACTTTTAACTAGCATTGTTTTTCCATGCTAGAAGGATACTCTTGCCAAAGAAACCTTCATGCTTGAGTCTGCTTAGCAAAGATCCATTCCAGTGAGTGGATGCTCAGGCAATGTTTCCTTCTAAGAATTTCCATTTCTTATGTTCCCATGGCTCAGTACCACTATTCTGTTTCCATAGTCTTTCAAGTAGATTTAACCAGTTAAGTCTCTACATGGTAGATTACGCACACAAGGAGTATAGTCTCTGAAGTGACACTCAGAACTCCCCATTCACATTAACTCATACTTTTAACAGTATCTTATGTTGTAATGCAGTTGGCTACTCATAATAGTTTTAATTAGATTTGAGAAATTGAACTCTCTTTAAGGCAATCTTATTTATATGGTTGAGAGTGACTAATCATAACCCCCGTTACCCTATTAATAAGGAAAATTAGCAGAAAGTCATTTTTTAAATTTACAAACATCAACATAAGCATAGGAATAAATACACATCTAACATAATGTAAATAATTATACACCAACACTTTCAAGGCAGATTGTTATTGTGGCATCTGAGAAAGATTTTTAACCTACGTCTAGCACATTTTAATTCTTTAAACTTTGGTAGGTTATTTAAATTCTCTCCATTTCTAAAATGAAGAGTAGTAGTATTAATAATTGCCTCTTAGAATTGTCATGAGGATTGGCTGGAACTCTTTCCTTTACACAAAGTAAATGCTAGATAGATGGTAATTCTAAATAAAACAATTACAACACAAACTGATCAATGTCTGTAAGCATAAAAAGTTTGCATTTTCAAGGATGAAAGAAAAAAACAAAAACTAATCATATGCCTTAGATAACACTCATAGTGCCTTACTTCCATTCTTTATTCTTCACACTTGTTTTGGTATCAAAGTCTTTTTTTTTTTTTAACTTTTTAAAAAATTTTGTACTTATCAATGGACAAAATACCTTTATTTATTTTTATGTGGTGCCAAGGATCGAACCCAGTGCCTAACACATGCCAGGCAAGCGTTCTACCACTGAGCTACAGCCCCAGCCCTCAGAGTATTTTTTAAAAGAGGTTATAAATATAATAAAGAGGTTGGGACCAAAATCAATTTATTCTTTCCTCACAAGAAATAGGGTTTATCCAGAAGCACCAGGTGTCTAGAAAATTTCAATTGCTTGACATTCTGTAAGTTTTTACACCCAGATTATAGCTTTATTTCCCTGGCTGTCTGCCAAGGCAGGGAAGAGAGAAGGTGCACAAACTCCCAACTCTGCATAACAGTTCATGTTCTCTCAACCCCAAACAAAAAGGCTACCAATTTAGTACTTCCTCCTCAAGAAATGTGGCCTTTGAGCTCATATCTGCTAGATATCAGGAATTTGATGAGTCAGCCTTAAAAAGGAACAAAGGGGTAAAGCACAGGCAAAGAATACTTTGTGTTCCTCTTTTTCCAATTCTAGATTCTGAATTAGTTCTCATGAGGAGAGTTACACTTAAAGTATGAACATAAATCTATCTGTTATGGTTTGGATGTGAGTTGTTCCCCAAAAGCTCGTATTTTCAGAGAAAAAAGGATTAGAAAATGAAAGCTGTGACATAATCAGTGGTATCTCTAGGTAGGTGGGGTGTGGCTGGAGGAGGTGAGTCACTGGGAATGTGTCTTGGAAGGGGTGTTGTTCCTCTGGCTTCCTTCCTCCTCCTCCTCTTTCTGCTTCTTGTCCTCACCATAAGCTGTGCAGCTTTTCTTCACTGGACTTTTCCCTCAAGATGTGCCGCCTCACCTTGGGCTCAGAGTAATGGAGTTGTCTATAAATGAACTGAGTCCACTTAAACCCTGAGAGCCAAATAAATGTTTCCTCATCTAAGTTGTTCTTATCAGGTGTTTTGGTCACAAAGACACCAAAGCTAACTAATATAGTATCATGTAATATGCTTCACTTTCTCATACCCCCAAACCCAAGGATATGCTACATTTTTAGCTACCTGGGTCTTACATTCTGTGATTTCTTTCAAGAAGGAGGTTCTACATCTATATTGTCAAGGCCAGATTTGAATTCTAAATGAATACAGAAACAGGCCGAGCGAGGTGGCCCACGCCTGTAATCCCAGCAGCCCTGGAGGTGGAGGCAGGAGGATGGCAATTTCAAAGTCAGCCTCAGCAATTTAGCAAGGCGCTAAGCAACTCAGTGAGACCCTGTCTCTAATAAAATAAAAATAGGGTTGGGGATGTGGCTCAGTGGTCAAGTGCCCCTGAGTTCAATCCCCGGTACCCCTCCTTTCTCCAGAAAAAAAGAATACAGAAACAAAAGATGAGCAGTGTTTAGATCTATGTCTTCATCTACCTGGAATATATTAGGATTTAACATATACCCAATGCCATTTTCTTAAGGATAACTTGTGGTAAACTCCAGATGGTACATCTCCTTTTATAAGTATCCATAACATTCTGCCATTTTTCTTTCATTATATATATTGGAAATACAATAATTTGATTAGAAAATGATTTTTTTATGTAGTCTGTTAAAATTCAAGTTGTTCACTTGAAATAGAAGGTGGTATTGAAAAACTGCCAGAATTTGTCTGAGCATGAAGAGAAGAGACAATAAACTAAGGCTCAGTGCAGACTGGATTCAGAACAGTTATGGAGGCCACATTAGCCAGAGCTTGCCTCTCTTTTGTAGGTACCAGGACAAAGTGTTTAGCTTCAGATACTTTCTAAAAATCCTTGGCTTACTCTTTCCCCTACCCCTGATTAGACTAATGATAATGACATTCTAGAATGCAAAAAACAAAACAAACAAACAAAAACAACAACCCTACAATTGGCTTACTTAGGGGACATTTGCTTAGATAAATGAGAATGGGGAGAAGATACTGACATATGAAAGCAATGCAAGTTCTCCACTCTAAATTCCATGAGAACTGGAATTGTGTGTGCTAGTATGTGTTTCATAGATCTCTCCATCAGGACAACAGATAGCTGTTGCATGAAGCATGCTCAATAAAACTTTATGGAATAAATTAAGGACATAATTCTGGAGGTACAAGTGCTGTTATTATTTGTAAGCACATTAAGAACTTCTACATATATTCTTCCCACCTGAAACAATCCTTTCTTGAATGCCTAAGAGTCCACTATTAAAAAGAATTCATTTATGTTATGCATTGCTTCCTCCACTTCAAATTCACCTTTAACTATATTTTAACCAATCCCCTTACATCTTACTTATTCATCTAAACTTTTTCTCTGGCACTAAATATTTGAAGAATCAGTTTCAGATAAGGATGAAAGAATGCAAAAAAAAAAAAAATACTATAACTGGAGAGAATAGGAAAAACAAAATAACAAAAAGGACCTATGATTTTTGCCAAGACAGGCTGATATAAATATTGTCAATTTATGGTTTATATCTTCATTATCAAAGCATGATCACTTAATGAAATTGATTTTATTTTGATTCAAAGCATAACTGTTCTAGACTTAATGATATTCCAGTTGCCTTTCCTTGGCATAATTATTCTTAGTTAACATAATTAATTCTGTCATGTCAGAAAACATATATCTATATTTCTAATTTTGATTATTGGTGAATCTCAGCAGCTATGGCTTCCATCAAGGCTTTTCAAAGCCATGGCTCTCTTCTCTTTGGCAAAAATATTTGAAATGGGGTTCTTGCCTGGGTAACTCTAAGACTCCTGGTATCTGGCGCTAAAGGTCCTGGCTCCCAAGCATACTAATACTGAACATGACAGCTCTATAAGAACAGAAATTTTCTTCTTATATAGAGTCTGTAAAACGGTGCCAAACAAATAACGGCTATCTGATACATACTTATTGACTAATTAATTAAATCAACAAATGGATAGATTTACTCTGAGATCATTTCTAACCAGAAACTGAATATTTATCTAGATATATGCAATTAAATCAAGTAAAAGGTTTTAAAACATAAGCTTAACATTGCTGAAAAGGTTAGGTGAGGAAACTCTAGATAACTTTCATAGCATTCATAGTGCATAGAATTTGGTAGTTCATAGAATCAAAAACAAACTTGGTTCAAATAGTGTGGACAAGAATATCTGATCCTAGCTACAACATAGAACTGAAATACAGATTCTTATTCTTTATCCAAATCTCTTTGTGTGCTTGTGACTGAGATATCATCTGATGTAGAAGGATAGATTAAACAAATTTCATTTCTTGTTCAGTGATATAGAAAATTAAATAATCAATTTTTATTAAGGTTAAGTTTATAATAGCTTTGCCAATGATTATCATGATAAAAATTTGTGTGCTCATGATATTTTGTTCCTTTTTTATACCTAGTAAACAAAGAAATATTTATTGTGGTAAGAAGAACAAAAACTAAGAATTCGTATATTTCATTACCACATTTAAGGCATTATCACCTCCCCATTTCCTTGGAAGAACCATAAATTATATGTTCAAGAAACTGGTTCCTATTACAAATTCCTTCTCTGTGTATCTGTAAAAGCCTAACAACTTCTGAAATATTTGTTCAGATTTTTAAGTTATCATCAGCATCCTCCAACCTATTGATATGCAGTGAAAATAACTGTCTTAGAGCTAGTAAGTTAAGATGAATATAGGCATTCATCGACTTTTTTTTTTAGCTTTATGAGGATACCTTTTTTTAAACTTTTTGAAGAAAAGGGGTTTATTTAGCTCACAAGATACCTTTTCTTTACTCAGTGTATCTTACAGTCCCTATGCATCCTGTGCCATAGTTGCCTCTCAATTTCCTCAACTGTTGATACTATGTGCAATAAACTGGACTTCTTGTTTGATAGTACGTACATTAGCCTGATTTTTAAAATGTCTCTGTATGGTCTGTGGACTTATATTCACATATATTCTTTTCTTACTAGTGTTCATCTATTATTTTCATGAGATAGAACAAAAACTATGCAGGCTGGCTGAAGATATATATATAAACAAAGCTTTCAGAAAGTTTGTTTATTGCAATCACACCCACCCTATGAGCCTCCAGCCCTTACTGATACTTGTACTCCAGAACCCATTCCCTTTAATGAAGCATTTACATAAACCCTAAGCATTACCTAAGTATGCAATTTTCCCAGCCTGTGGGGGACAGATTATGTTCCTTGCTTCTCCTGCCCATACCCTAGAGAATTACTAATACCCTAAGGACTTAAGGCCTATCAGCCTCAAAAGGCATTTGCTATCACAGGTGTAAATTGCCTTCTGTAAAATAACCAATCAGCTGCACTGAAAGAGACCTTAATAGATGGGAAACAGAACAAATAGCTAACCTCAGAATTAAGATTCTTACAGCTTACTTCTGCCAAGGTAAAGAAAATCCTGTTCTTTATCCCCTGAAACTTGAAAATATTAGTTGTTTCTTTTCTGATCCTTAAGAAACTGGGGCAGGTAAAGGGATTGAATTTACCTTCAATTCCACAAGCATAGTTTTTTTAGTGTTAATAAAACATTTCTAAATTCTTTCATAGGAAAAACATCTTACTCTGTATACATATGTAGCTAGGTAATCGATGGCATGGAAAAATTACACTGAAGAGACTTTTAAGCAGTTTTTTTTTTTTAATGCAAGACTGTACTCCAAGTTCTATGAATAAACATAAATATTTAAATATTCCATGTGCATAATTCATATTTACTACAAAATATGATGAATGAGATATCAGTTTATCTTGAATCTTAAGTTGACATTCAAATTGAGATGTTCCTAAGAAGTGCCATTTTTAAAAATAGGGTTGATTCTGGCAAAAACTGAGATTGTCTTTGAAGATGAGTATGTTAACGTGGTGGATTTAGGAGTGTACACTTTATGACCTCATTTATTCCTTATTTCCATTGTGATAGAAGTCACACATGCAGGCCTGTGATTCACACCTGCCTAGATGTAATTTGGAAGGATGTTGGCTTGCAGAAGTGTCAATGTATTTCTATAAACATTTGACAGATTCACTCATAAGACAAAATGTAGATTTTTCTTCAAGTCCAGGAAGCATTTTCTATGAAAAGCAAGACTTAAGCATCTGAGTAATCAAAATTCACACAATATTGACAGCACAATTCACATGAAGTAATGATCAAAGTTTATTATACTTGTACTTTTGCCTTAAAAATCGTTTAAATAATGAATAAATTATGCTTTTGTTGTGCCTCCTATTGTTCCCTTCCACATAAACCCATTATAATCAACAATTAGTCAATATTTTTCAATAATTATCTACCAGTTTTCAAGACTCCTAAAATTTACCAAAATAGCGTTTATGTGAATATTTCTTCACAAAAGCTTTGAACCTCAATACAAATTACAAAGTTAGCTACTCAATTTTACTGCAATAGACTGATTTTATACTCCCAATTTGATGAAAATATCTACCTTTTATTTTGGTGAGCAGGTAACCAGTATTATTGATGGGTTTTCCATAATTCTTTGACAGAAATGTTATTATAATATACATAATTTTTAATTCTCTCTTGGATAAAATTGATGACTGCATTTTTTACATGTAGGGAACCTGGCTGTGTTAAACCTTTGTAATTACTTCAGTGGTTATGGATTTCATTCCAATGAGGATATTTCTGTTTTGGTTAATATGACTTCTTTTATAAGATCTGGCCTATTAACTTTCTGAGTGTGCATAGCTAACATCTTTTGTGTATGCAGAATGCATATGATTTTGGAAAAGGAGAGTGGTAGAGGGAGAGGAAGAACAAAGTGTGATATAACGAAATATTTAAGTCTTGGCTCTACCACTAAATAGTAATTATTTTACAATATTTAACCTTGATTACTTCCTCATAAACAGTGGTAATAAAACAATTACCAGGAGTTGCTGAGCATAGTAAGAACATCCGTCTTCTGGAACATTATGTTCCCATGTCAAAAAGAAAATGGACAACAGAGGGCCTTTTATGCTCAGGCATAAAAGTGACAGACATACTTCCCATTCGTATTCCTGGGCTAGGACTAGTCATAGGTTTCATTTAACTTTCAGAGACACAGGAACTGCTATTCTGAAAGGTGTGTAGAAATTGGAAAGCTGCAAAGATGTGCTTCTTATAATTACCTCACTAGGGTTCTGTAAGATGCCACCTTGCATAACTATATCTCTTATTCTCCTTCCAGGTGCTCACCCTTTTAGATATTAACCTATGTATGAGTTTTGTAGGAATTTAAAGATTTGTCAATAGAATTGAGCATTGCCTAACGTGTATGTGTATGTGTGTGTGTGTGTGTGTGTGTGTGTGTGTGTGATAGAGCATGGACATGTACACGCATGTGCATGCACACACACAAGATGACACAAGATTAAAGAATTTTATTTCCTGAAAATGATCTTTGTTTTAATCAAGGACTCTTAGGCCACAACCATAAATACAACAAAATCTTTAGAAATCCAGTTAATCCAAATTCCAAATCCAATTAATTCCAAATCCTTTTTGGAATTTTAGGATTATTTTGCCAATTCATAAGAACCATATTTTGAATCAAATGAGTCTGTTTTTTGCAGTTCGAGTCACAGCAAAGAGTTGACCTTCTTTTATAAAATGTGAGGCTGGAATAGATGTGTTCAATTCTCTTTTCTTTAGAGGGTTGAACTGGCACACCCTGTGGACAAGTGAAGTGCTCTGAGGGTGCCCTCTCACTAACCTGAAGCTTGAAGGTCTATACCTCAGGGAGTTGATGCAAATGTTAACTTAGAATAATAAAATATGAAGGCAAAATGGAACTAAGTGAACTAAGTTCACTGTAGTTGTTCCAGCTATGGTTTAACCAGATAGCTCATATAAAGTACTGTTTAATTTTTTTAGATTTAAACTTAAATTCATTTTTTCTATAGCTGTCTTCTTTAAAGTCATTGTTCATTTGAGTCTTTTTTTACAAAAGATAAGCATAAAACAACAAATAGTTCTATACATAAAAACTTTCTTTCATACTTTGAAACCTACTGTTTTTTTTTCCCAAAGATGAACATAAAACTAGCCAAGCAAAGATAACATTTATTGAAAATTGAAACAAAGACTGACTTTTTTTTCTCCCAAGAATATACACCATGGCAGAAATCTCTTTTTTTTTTCCTTGAAGACAATGGCAGATAACTGGCACCCTGTCATCTAGTGATCTCACGGTCTTCTATCAGTATGTCATAATAGTTGAAGAGTTCCACAGAATCAAAATAATTAAGAGAGGGACATAAAACATGCAAAAACATCTTTCCATCATTAAACCCAAAAGTTGTAATATAACAAAAATAATGTTACTTAGCATATTAAATTTATGTTTTCACATTTAACTTTGTAGAAGTTGTAGTTTACCTATATTTAATTAAATTATTTCCATTTAACACTATATGAAATATGCATGCAAAGAGAATTTTAATACATGCTTTGTTTACACACATTTACTTAGCTTAAAATCAAAGTAATGTAAATAAATAAGTGGCATCCAGGATTTTTTTTTAAAGAAGTGATGTTTCTTAAATTAGAAAATTACTGATGTCATAGAATTTTAGAAGTGGAAAGGTCACTAACTTCAGTCCTTTTCTTTTAAAAACAAACAAACTACTAGAGAAATTACACAAATTGAATGTTGTCAGCAGGTATAGTATTAAAACCACATCCAATTTTGGATCCTTAGTCCTATACCTAATTTTGAAAAGATATTTAAAAATGAAAATTAAAATGTCCAAATTTAGCTTCTCATGGATCCTTTAATTATATATACAATTCATGTGATATTTATTTTCTCTGGACATATTACTAGAGAGACAGCAAGAAAGAGAGGTATCTATGTAAAAAGATAAATAAATAAAACTATTCCAAACAGACAGCTGCCATTATGGCTATCAATATTTGCCTACATGTTCAAGGATCATAATTAATTCTGAGAGAATAAAAAGTTTTGGTGTACTACTGCATAGTTGGGTGAATATAGACAATGCCAAAGTACCATATATTCTAAAAAGCTGGAAAAAATTATTTCAATGTTTCAACATAAATGTATAAGAAGAAAGATACGTTTGACTCGATTAAAGTATTATACAACATATATCTGTATCAAAACATCACATAGTACCCCATAAATGTGTAATTTATATATATATATATATAAATTTTATATATATATATAAATAAATTTTAACTAATATATATATATATATATATATATATATATATTAGTTAAAAATAAATTTTAAAAGAATATATTTTATATATGTCTATATATGTCTCTCTATATATCTATGTGTGTGTGTGTGTGTATATATATATATATATATATCAGTATACAGCAATTTAATTGGAACACCAAATAAATTCTGTCACTGACTATAAATTACCTTCCATCTGTGGCTCAAGGATCACCAGTATGATTGGTGCAGCAGGAGGGAAGACAGGGCAACAGGCAGAGCTGCATGCTGCACCTAATATTTTCACCATAGATTTAAGGTGAGGGCAGGTCACTGGTAATGACCTCATTTGTGCTAATTCCATTTTATAGAAAAATAAGCCCAACCTCAGGTCAAAAAGCAACAGAAAAAATACAACTTTAAAAGCACATAAGAGTCAGTCAATTATATGGCCAGAAGTTAGGATTATATTCTAGATTTAGCTGAAAGATCCTGAAGGATATTAACCAAGAATTGGAGGTAACCTGTGTGAAAAACAGATGGTAGAAGGATTGGGTGGAAAATGGAAGGCCAGTTGGGAGGCTATGGCAAAGGCCACTGTTCAGGCAAAAGAGAGGATTGTAGTTAAACCAGAACTAGGGTAAAATTTACAAGGATCAAATAGTGGACAGACAGAAGGGAGGTGAGAGTTTATGGTGGTATGAAACATGATTCTACTATTGGGTGGATGTTCTAGATCATCCAAAAGTGTTCCAGAACTGGTCCTGTCTATGCCACCAAAAATATTCTCTACATTTTTCTCATTCTTTATTTTTTTTCTTCAGAGAAGCACAGCAATTGTGATGACCTATTTGCATTGTAGATTGTGTCGAATCCAGCTCATCTGTTTCACTCCACATACCATGAGGGTGGGGGCTGTATCTGCTTTGAACTGTGTACTCAGTAGCTTGCCCATTGCCTGGCAGTTTTACTAAGTCTGAATGAATGCATGCAGCTTTCACCCTAGTTTTACAGGAAAAAATACAGGACGTTATGTTAAACTTATATAGGTCTCCTTGCAACAATCTCAAGATTTTAAGAAAAGGTGAAGCATGTTAGATATCATTTATCTGTTCTAAACAATATTTAGATTAGCCATGGTAAGTTTCCTAGTTCTTTACTCAAAACTGTATATGTTACATGAATTATAGCTTTTACCTAAATCAAGAATATGCCTTATAAGCCTCTGACTTCAGTTACCAGAAAGGGAAGCAGGATTAATATGTTCTCATTTATGGTGTCAGAGGAACTGGTTGGAGGGTGGAATTTGAAGTGTCTATTTTTCCTTACTTAGAACTTATTTCTAACCCCTGGCGATACAGCTGACTTAAAAAAAAAAATTAAGCCTTGATAATAGTGTTTTCAAAAAGCATGTCTAAAGTATTTAAGAGAATAAAATCTAAAAACAGCCTTAATAATTAATAAGCAATGATAAATGGGAAACTGTATAAATCATTCTCTTTTATCTATTAAGTCAGTTCTTTTCAGGGTCATTTATTTGATATCACTTTATTAACCTACTTTTGGTATCCATGTAAACATAAATCATAATTCTCTAAAATATTTATTGATTTAGAATTCCATCAATTTACTTATCTTCCTCTTTCACAAGACTGCATTTATCAGATTTTGCCATAATTTTACAATTAAGGATGAAACAATCGTGATTATTTGATTTCTATATTTATTAGATCATGTCATTAATAAAAGCGATATCAATAAAAGAAAAAATATTATTTCCCATGATGAATTACTAAGAAATTGTGTGTTTGATAAAGGAATTTCTATGAAAACACTTAATATAAAACATAAAGTACAAGTGAAATATATTTAGATTTTATAATGAGATTATTTGCATTGAATTATAGTCAACAAACTGGTATTTATTTTTAATAGTATTTGTTATTACCAGAAGTCTCTTTTAAAATGTGATCATATATATTATACATGTGCATGACATACAGAGGTAATATTATTTTAAATATTGATGGGTTATATGTCACATTAAAAACTCATAGTACTTTCTCTTCTTCCTATATTGGATAATCAAAAAAGACACTTTTAATTTTTTGTGGCTATATAAATAAATGAAGTTCACACTAATCTGTTCCATGTAGGCAATTAGCCCAGTTAATAGCATGAGATTCATTGCTATGTTCTAAAAAATGCAGGCAGAATTGCAGACATATGAGAACAGGTTTATTTTTTGCCTAACTATATAATGATTCCAGTGATAAATGTCACAGATTAGGAGGTAGAGCTTTGTGGCAAAAAACAAAACACAACACAACCAAAACAAGACTGAGACTATATATTATAATCTAGCTGAGATAGTAAAATTGCTAGTTTGCATTGATTAAAAAATTGTAAGCTTGTCTCAGCTATAGGGAGGTAAATGCTGCTTAACTCAAAAATAGAAATGCTTGGAAGGGTAATAAATTCGTTACATGCAAGTAAATTATCCTTATTAGGCAACTTGTTCTATTCATTGTTTCTATTTATTATTTCACTTAGTAATGAATACTATAGTCAATTTGCAAACTAATGAACAGCTTTATAATACTAATGAAAAGAACACAGGCCCAGTTTTTAAAAAATGGAATTTGCATGGTGTATTTTATAGTCTAGAAATAAGAAGCAAATTTCCAGTTTTAAAGTTATTTTATCGCCAACTTTAGAAATATTGCCCTTTCTTCTTTTCCAAAATGCATTTGCAAGAGTCTGCTCCTTGTTGAGTAATATTTTATTAAAATATTTTGTTTAAAAAAATTGCAGGATAAAACATTAAAGACAAGTAAATACACCTAAGAATGAAAGCATTGAGTTATAAATTAAAACTGTAGATATGCACTTAGTGTCAGGTATGGTCAAGAAAGCTACTTGGATTTAATATATTCTTGTTGTATGAATTTGCACAAAATGGATATTGTCTTTGTGTTCCTCAGTAGGCTGCCAAAGCAAAATATCACACATGGGTGGCTTAAACAAAAGAAATTTATTTTCTCAGAATTCTGGAAACTGGGACATTCAATATCAATGTGCCATCATGGTGAGGTTATGGTTGTGACCAGAACTCCTTTCCTGACTTGTGAACTGTTTTCTTCCCTCTGGGTCCTCACATGGTAGGGAGTGTGAGATGTCTGGTTTCATTTCTTAGAAGTGCACTAATCTCATCAGGAGCCTCCCACTTTTCCCAGCACCCCTCCCCCCATCTAACTCTAATTACCTCCCAAAGGCATCATCTCCAAATAACAGCACATTGAGGGAGCGGGGGTAGGGCTTCAACATGTGAATTTTGGAGGAGCACAAACATTTAGCCACAACAACAGTATATTCTGAGAAAATCCATTAATCAAAAGATACATGCATATGTCATTTAAGAGGGAGGGAGGAAAGGAGGGTGAGAGAGATTGTTACCTTTTATAATGAACAACAATTTTATTTCTAAACAACTGACCCCTTTTATGGCACCAGCCCAATGTCAGGTGACACTAGTTATGTGTATCATGTATGATAGAAAAGGTCTTAATAAGATTTAGTAAGTAGGGGACTCACACACTTACATAAACTATACCATGTTTTAAAATATCTAAATTTGCCTTTTTACTTTTTTAAACTATGTATACTATCTACTTTATAAATTATTGGCAGTAATGATCTTTAACAAGGTGTTAAGGGCTTTCTATTCTAGCCTTCCAGATGAGGGGAAATAAACATAGCAGCATTGACTCACAGTATTTTGAAACTGAATGTCTTTATTTATATTATAGGAAACCAGAGTTTTATATCCACTTGAAGATGCTGATTATTCTTCCCAGGAGTCTTTTCTTGTTAAAGAAACAGAAAAATAGGACAATGAAAGAAGAACCCCAGGAGGAAGAAAGAATAAGTAAGAATAAACAAAAGAAGAGACAAGAGCCAAGAGAAAGTACTTTTCCGTAAATTAAGTCCCCTTCTTTATTGAAAAGCTAAATAAAAGCACTTTATCTGTCTGGAGTCTTTGCTTTAATTCCTCAGAAAAATGAAGGTCTAAACAGTCTCTAGTTAAGTGTATTTAGCAAAAATTATTATTAATCAGGTTATTGTTTAATGAAATGGTTTAATTAATTTAGTGATTTTCTGCATAACATTCTTGTCAATCAAAAATAAGTTATATACCATTTTACTAAGTATGCATTTATTGTAATATCTATCCTCCTTTTGTTTTCCCAAACCCAGAATCAATTCCATTCAGAAATGGCTTTGCTATTTTGCAGACAGTGTGTGCTAACCCATGTTCTTCCTTTGTCAATATTACAGTATTTTGGTTTATTAAAATGATGGACTTAATATGATTGAGATGAACTAAGTTAAAATAAAATGGAAAGAAAGCCAAAATGTCTGTAATTTGTATGTTGTGGAAGGAATAATAATCTTTAGTAACAACAACAATATATTATAAATTTTCATGCTCTCATTTGAAAGTCTGAAAAGATGTGGAAATGTTAAACAGTTTTCCTGTAGATTAGTATGGTCATATTTTCAAATTTAAGCATTATTTTTAAACTAAGATATATAAAATTAGACAAAGAAGAGCAGCTGTCCAGCTGTGATTTTACATCTTATGCAGCTGTGGCCCACCTGCCCCGAGCATCAATGATTTGGATGCTGGGCATTCTTGGCTCAATAATACACTTGTTGGAAAATGTTAAAGCAATTAGCAGAGGCAATCTCAAAAGAGAAGACCCAGGAGAATAATTTCAGTGAG
This sequence comes from Marmota flaviventris, assembly GCF_047511675.1. Taxonomy (NCBI): domain Eukaryota; kingdom Metazoa; phylum Chordata; class Mammalia; order Rodentia; family Sciuridae; genus Marmota; species Marmota flaviventris. The sequence continues at coordinate 105,793,195 of NC_092504.1, forward strand.
GCTGTTGAATAAAACATTATCATCTTAAAATTTGTGCTTATTTCTTCTGTATAATATTAGCACAACTAAAAGAACATGCTTGATTTTGCCTGCAGTGAGCTATTTTAAGTCCCTCAATTAAGCTCTATTCTAATAGCTATTATCATTAGTTAGCATTTCCATAACAATATACATTTTAACACAAGTGCTTTGTAACAGTTTTTAGAAGTTTCTCTTTTCTGGGGTCTTCTGAGGCAAAATTTAATCTACATAAAAATTGCAAAGAAAACGCAACAAATTATATGAATCCTACATTTCCTGTTGAAATCACCTGCAGTTAGCCTCTGCACAAGACAATATAGATTACAGTTCTAGCTAAATCAAAGGAATGGTGACTAATTTATGCAAGATACATCTGGAATAAGCCAAAGACCCAGGCATAAAACAATGTCCCCTTTATGGTCTTATGCTTCCCCCCCCCCATAATATCATAAAGATCCAGAATCCAAGGGGCAATAAAATCATGATGTGAATATATACAATTAAGTACATCATCAGAACAGCCAGATATTACTGGCCTTGCATAATGCATGGCAACCATGAATACAATTGAAAGTGAGATGGGATCGCCAAAGGCCAAGGAAATTGGAGCCTTAGCTTTAGGGTTGGATAATGTCCTACTAGGGATGCACTAGGTTACCAGAGTCAGGTTAGATTGCTACAGGCTCCACAGTATTATTTTCTGGAGGCAAGGTAGGATAGAAGAAATAAAAAGGGAAAAGGAAACAAAAGGAAGGATTAGGAGACAGTCATTTTAACCTGAAAGCCTGTTCTAATAAAGTTTCTTATACATTGCTTGCCCAAGCCGGCTCTCTCACCCAGGCCTGTCACTCCCAAATTTCTGGGAAATCTACAAATCTCCCTCAGAGTCTTAAATTAAGATACTGGAAACTCATCCACTTTTTTTTTTCTTTCCTACTTAGATGAAAATAGTGGAGTGCATTACATTCATAAGTATCCATTCACAGCACAATTTTTTTGTAACGCTGTATATAAAGTATGTTCACGCCAAATTACGACATTATACATGAGCTCTCTTATGTTTTTTTGCATACAATTCTTAATACACTTTTATATCGCCATTTATCATCCACTTTTGAAAGTTTCACAATGCACTGTTAATTAATCCACGAATACATGTGTTTTTAGAATACAATGAAAAAAGGGGGATACAATACCTATAATGTATGTTATCTATTGATCAGATAATAAAGAAGATGTCAACCTGAGGTTCCTGGGAATTGCTAGACCACCACAAACCATCTTGTGAACATATCTGATGTTGTCCCACATACATTCCTGTGCCCACTCCTCACTGAATTTCTTTAAAGGAAGCCTGAAATTCCAAAACCACCTTTAACTCTCTAGATGGCCTGCATTCTCCCTTGAATGTTGCCTATGATTCTTAAATAAATCACTGTGCCTCAACATCTGAAATGTCTAGAAATTCTTTTCTATGGCATTTCTCAAGGACCTTGTTTTCCTCAGTTAAGGTCCTCTTTTCCAAGACCTCTCTCTCTCTCTCTCTCTCTCTCTCTCTCTCTCTCTCTCTCTCTCTTATATATGTCATATTATAGCTTGTTCATTAAATAAAAAAATCCCTCAAAACTCTGATAAATGTGACACTTAAAAATCTTGAAGGCAATTTCTTTGTGCCTTTAAACTATATGGTCTTCCCCTCTCTTTTCCATTTCCAGGCACTAACTGTTTCGTGAATCAGATATTTTCCCTAAAGTCTGCTTTGACTCATTTGTTTTATTTTATATCAATGGTAGAGATTTGCTTGTCACAAATCTTTTATCTCCTTCTGTGTTTTTAGTTTAATGTGAGAGGAAGATTCAGAGATCAGGAATCATACAGGGACATTCTATAACTGCTGTTTCCTCACTGAAAACAAAATATTTTGAAAATCACTTAAGATTTATTTGTTTTTGTATGTAATGCTCCATTTCAGGGGAGAAAGTTACTTTGGATATACTAGTAATCACCCCTGTTGTTATTCACTAAATTTAAAAATATTTTAATATCCTTATTCACAGAGTTTCTTCTCTAATTGGGCTATTATAAAAAATCTTAATGCAACTATATTAAAATGATTTAGGAGGAAAGGAAGGAATGCTTAAGGAGGAAAATAAATTAATTCAGTATATTAAACCCATACTCATCTAAGGAAATCTGAATTTAACAAACTGATATTGTTCCACAAAAGATCTAAATAGATGCTTCTCCAAAGAAAAAATAAAAATGCCCAACAAATTTGTGAAAAAATGTTCAATATCATTAGTAATCAGGGAGATGCAAATCAGAACCACACTGAAATTTCATCTCTCCCCAGTCACAATTGCAGTCAACAAGAGCACAAATAACAATAATTACTTGTGAAGATGTGGAGAAAAATATATATTGCTGGTGGGCTGCAAATTAGTACAACCACTTTGGGAAGCCGTATGGGAATTCCTCAAAATACTAGGAATGGAACAACTACATGACCTATATTCTACTCCTTGTATTTATCTAAAAGAACTAAGATTAGCATACTATACTGATATAGCCACCTCAATATTATAGCAGCACAATTCACAATATACACGTAATGGAAACAGCCTAGGTGCCAGTAAATAGATGAATGAATAAAGAAAATGTGGTATATATACAGAATAGATTTCTACTCAGCCATAAAGAAGAACGAAATTATGTCATTTGCTGGTAAGTTGATGGAACTGAAGAACATCATGGTAAATGAAATGAACTGAACTCAAAAAGTCAGGGGTGAAATGTTTTTTTCTCATATGTGGAAGCAAGAAAGAAAAAAGGAATAAAAAAATGGGGTCTTATGAAGATAGGAGATAGAGAAGTAGAATAGAACAGCAATAGAAGTCAGGGATTCCAAGTGTCAAGTGGGGCCTACTACAGACATTCAATAAGGAAATGGAGATCACAGTCCTACAACCTAAGGGAACTAAAGTCAGCCAACAACAAAAATGAGCAAGCAATGCAGCCCTGCTGACTCCGTTTAGCCTGATAAGACTTGCGTCAGATTTATGATCTATACAAGCTCTAAGATAATTATGTCCTTCAGTTTGTGCTTATTTTTTTACAGCAGTCATAAAAATAGAATTCACTCCACTTCTCTTTTTCTCTGATATAATTCCTTAGTGTGCATAATGCCTTAAATCTACTCTTCATATTTCTTGGACAGCATGCCTTGGAGGAAGCATTATTAAAGAGACCAAAGTTTTCCCAATGTAAGATAATTTCACACAAAATGTTTATTTCCTTTAAATAAACTTCACAAATGAATCTGAATTCCCTTATTATACCAAACTTTTATGACATTCCCTCCCTGATGATCTTATTCAAGCAGTTTTTCTAGTCCAACATCAGAACTGCATGGAACCTTGTTAGTACATACATTCCAGTGCCCCACCCCAAAGTTTCTGATCCATTAAATCTAATTGTTTGGATATGGGTTGAGTGTGTTCCCCAAAGTTTCATATGTGTGACAATCTCCCCAGTGTGATAACATGGAAGGTGTAGGAACCTTTAAGAAGTGAGGCCTAATGGGAAGTGACTAGGTCAATTCAGGCATTGACCTGGGAAAAGATTAGGGTAGATCTATGGGGTCCTAAATTGGTTCTCATGAGAGTGCATTGCTATATAAATAGGGAGACAGGTGCCTCCTTTCTCTCGGCCTTCCTGTCTTTTCGTCATACTCATGCTATCGTCATGATGCCATCTGCCATGATATGACACAGCTACAGGGATTTTCACCAGAGCTGTTGCCATATGGTGTAGATTGCAGCTTCCAAAAGTCTTAGCTAAATAAAACTCTACAGTAGTTAGGGTTTACCAGAGGAAAGGAAAATGTGTGTGTGTGTGTGTGTGTGTGTGTGTTTGTGTATGATTATAAAAGGGAATATATAAATATGTGTGTGTATATATATACACACATGTGTGTGTATAAATTATATACATATATTTATATATGTATATACATACACACAATTATAAAAGGGAATTTATTAGTTTGACTTATAGAATCAGTAGCTGGATAACCCCCAAATGGTCATATTCTTACTGAAGAGTCTAAGGAATGAGTAGTTGCTCTAAGAAGTTGGAGGCTCAGCAAAGAAGGGACTAATAATGAAACCCCAGACTGAGACCAAAAGCCTGGAAGCCCCTGGAGACTCAGTGGTGAAAGTCCAAATTGGAAGACTGAAGAAATGTAGTCTTATGTCAGCAGCAATAGATGCACTCGCTCAAGAAGAGTAAAATTTGTATCCACTGTGACTTATTCCTTCTTTTGCTTTTTGCTGCATTTGGGCAACCAGCCTATTGGACAGTGCTGCTCCTGTTCAGAGCAAGTCTTTCCTTTTGGTTTGTTGTCCCACACAACAATCATCTTTGGAGATACCCTCAGCAGACACACACAGAATTCTCTTAAGTTTCCTAAGAGTCTCTCAATCCAACCCAGTTGACAATTCAGATTAATCATCACAATCTCTTTTCTTTACAAAGTACCCAACTTCAGGTACTTCAGCAACAGAAAACTTATCAATACAAGCATGATGTAGGGTCAGTGATTTTGCATGTCTAACAAGTTCCCAAGTGATGCTACTTCTGCTAGTTAGAAGAAAATACTTTGGGAACTGGTATTTACTAAAGCCAAATGACACTTTTACCCATAAAATATTAATCCCTTTTATTTTTGCTCCTTTTAAACCTATTTACACATAAACATTCTCCTCAGCATATACCCTTCCATAAGAGTAGAAAAAATAAAAAGATATTTCAGTAAATATTTATGATAATAATGTAAGTTATTGAAATTATTTGGAGATTAATATGTTAATACTTCTCAATGGAGGTACTGTTGGTATCTGCAGTGGGACAATGAAGAATTGTCTCATTGCAGACACCATTATCATTTGCCTCTTGACTGAGGAATTTACTACCTCTGGCCCTTGTCCACAAAGTGCTCAGAGAATTCATCAATCTGTGTGGTAACCAACAGTGTCCCCACATATTGCTAGATGTCCCTGTAGAGTGTGTGCAACATTAATTGAAAGCCATAAATCTGTGTTATTCAAGTTTCCATGCTATTCTTCCCTATATTAGTAAGGATTTTCAAATTTTGTTCTCATGTTTTATTCATACATTCTAGTTATTCTAAATATTTTAATTAATAGAATATATTACTGAATTAACTCCCTGAGGCCACAATCAAGAAGAATATGTAGCTGATACCAGGAATTGGCTCACTTAAAAATGCATTCTATCTTCTTTCAAGTGTGCAGAGGCTGGAAAGTAAAGGCCACATTTGGCAGACCCCCCGAGGTTCCCTATACCACTTAATTTCCACCAGTGAGATGCATCATCATGACCTAGAATTAGAAGAGAGGCATACATGAAGAGAATCTAAGCAGGAAGTATTCATTTTACTTGTGCATATTATAGCAATAGTGATATATTTTGGAGCCAGAGATTATAGAAAGAGCTTCCTAATTTACTAGTCAACTTCCTGATTCCATAGGTTCAGCATTTCTGGGTCCAAAGACTCCTGAGAAACCTAATTCTTATGTGTGGCTATTCTGGAAATCATATGACTTTAGGACTTATCACTCAAATTTATGCCTTCAGTCTATTTCATTAGAATTCCCCCAAATTGTATAAGCCTTTAAATAGCCAGAAATAGCGTACCTGATATTCAAATTAGCTAGTGTGAAGTCTGCCCTCTTTAACTGAACTCCTCTCAATGTAGAATACAAGTAGAACTAAATAATAACCAGGAGACTACTTATGGATATTTGTTTTTTAAATCTATAATTAAGGTAACTCAAAGGTAATTAGGAGAAGCCGGGGGAATGGAGGATTAAGGAAAGTCGCTCTCCTGGTTGCTCCATGGTGTTAAACAAGATCTCATACACATAGCTACTCAACAAGGTGAGAGAAGGGATCTTTTCTGGGAAATAACTCTAGACATTCCAAATAGGTGCAGGAATCAGACAATCTGATAAAACAAAATAAAAGATATCCCCAGGGCTGCTGCTCCCAGCAGCAGCACCAGTGGGTTAGAGGTCTCCTGCACTAAACATGTGGAACCGTATTTCAATTAAAGGAACCCCCAATTTTGGGAGGTCTGAGAGGTGTGTAGATATAGAGAGAATAGAGTTCAATGTCACTGCACAACTAACCTGAAGGGTGTTTTGTGCAACAATATTGTGAGGAGGGGAAAGGGAGGAAAATAGGTCTCCCCAGCTACCAGGGAAATCATAGGAAAGAAAAATTGAAAGGCCGTTTGGGGACCCGAGCCCCTACAGCTGTCCCTGGATGGAAGAATAAGTTTAGCAAACCCACAATACAAGGAACAGTGTGTGTCTAAGAGACCAGAAAAAAATCTAAATTGGAGCGGGGATGGAGGGTGTGGGTGTTTATAGGGGAAAATGGTTGGGAAAACACACTCAGCTTCTCCCCTCACACTGCAGAATGGCCACTTACAAGCTCGCCTGCTTGAAAGCAGGGCTGGAAACACTCACTAGACCGAGAATTTGAAAGGGTGGGTAGGAATACATTGAGTATGGAGTCTGAACTCTAGAGTCTTAAGGACATGCAGGCGTGTTTGAGGGGTACAAGATTCACCCCTCCACCACAGCAGTGAAACCCAGGGGGTTTTCCCAGGGAACAGTCTTCCAGCATGGCCCAGCATCTCCTTGGCCAGGGAAGTGACCAATTTAAAATCTTTGGACCAATCCAAGGAAGAGCTTGGAAACTAAAGAAGCCTAAACCCTGCCCTGAAGATTCCTCCCTGTGGGATCTCCCATCAGTCCAGCAACCCCGACTATCACACCTGAGAAGAATAATAGACACTCCAATGGAAACAATTCCCTAATTTTTCAGCAAGATCCTCTTCTTTATTTTATTTTTACTTTTAATTTTTTTTCTATGCACTGTGCAGTTGTGACCTGAGTGGTTCATAGTAATGTGTGTGTGTGTGTATATATATATATATTCAGACCTACTTTTTGTTGTTTTTTTGTTTGTTTCTCATTTCCAACATTTTTCTAAACAGTTATTTCTTGTTGATCAATAGTTTGAGGAATAAAGTAGTTTAGTTAGAATATAGCAATTTTGTTCTTGTACTCTTTTATTTTTACTATTAACTTTAAAATTTTTATTCTGTACACTTTTTTCTCTCACTTATCTGTTTCTCTTGATCCTCTTTCCCTCCTTTCCTCTACTAACAGCCAACCTTTCCTGATCTGTCACTCATTCTCTACTTTCTACTTCTATTATCTCTCTCATGCCCTAACAAACATTGCATCATACCTTAACTACTTCTTATGTATCCCTGTCCAAACCTTAAAATTGTAAATCCATAAGTAAAATGACTGTATTGACCATGGTCAATAACTGAGCATATCATCTCTGTTTATTGTGACAATTAACATAGTAGATACCAAAGGAGGAACTATTTGGTTTGATGCTGTATATTGTTTGCATTGGTTGTTGTTTTTATATATCTCCCCCTAAATTGTGAGGTACAGGAAACCTTCAGAATCCCTACAAGTCAATAGGATAGAAACTCTCTGCCTCAAAAATTTTACTGTCAAATGTGTAGACACAAACAACATGAAAAAAAAGGGAACAAATTGCCTCAAGAAAACCAGTATAATTCAATAACAGAATCCATTGACACCACAGTGGAAGAAATAACAGAGAAGGATTTAGAATGTTCATATTAAATTGATCTGCAAGGTAAAAAATTATGTAAGGGAGAAAATACAGGAAGCAAAATATCACTTCAATAAAGAGATGGAGAATCTGAAAACAAACAGGAAACCTCAAAATGAAGAAATCAATATACCAAATTAAAAATTCATTGGAAGGTATCACCAGCAGTCTATACCAATTGGAAGACGACAGAGTGTCAGACAATGAAGACAAAATATATAATCTAGACAATAATGTTGACTGTGGAGAAAATATATTAAAAGAACATGAATAAAATTTCCAAGAAATATGGGATACCATGAAAAGACCAAATTTAAGATTTATCAGTATAGATGAAGGCTCAGAAATACAATCCAAAGGAATGTACAAAATTTTCTGTGAAATAATGTCCAAAAATTTCTCCATCTTAAGAAGGAAATGAAAATCAAATACAGGAGAACAAATATACAAAATTAAAACAGATCCACACCAAGGCACATTATTATGAAAATGCCCAACATACAGAATAAGGATAGAATCTTAAAGGCTGCCAGAGAAGAATGTAAGATTAATTTTAGAGGAAAACAGTATAAATATCAACTGATTTCTCAACCAAGATCCTTGAAGCTAGGAGGTCATGGAATAAGGTATACCAAGCACTGAAAAAAAGAAAAAAATGGATGCCAACTAAGAATGCTATACCCTGAAAAATTAAGCTTCAGATTTTAAGATGAAATAAAAACTTCTCATGACAAATAAAAGTTAAGAGAATGTACAACTAGAAAGCCATCACTACAGAACATTCTCAACAAAAATCAGGGATGAAATAAAAAATACTTAGAAGTAAACGAGAATAGCAAAAAATAAAAAATAAAAATCTCTGGGACACTATGAAGACAGTTCTAAGAGAAAGTTCATTGTGTTGAGCTCATTAATTAAAAGAATAGAAAATTGTTAAATAAATAACCTAACATTACATATCAAAGCCCTTGAAAAAGAACAAATAAATCAATGCCCAAAGCAGTAGAAAACAGGAAGTAATTAAAAACAGAGCTGAAAATCAATGAAATTGAAGCAAAAGAAACCATTCAAAAGATTGACAAAACAAAAGTTGGTTCTTTGAAAAAATAGATAAAATTGACAAACACCTTAGCCAGGCTAATGACGAAAAAGAGAGAGAAATGTGAAATTATTAAAATTCAAGATGATAAAGGAAATATCACCATGGACATCACTGAAATACAGAGGTAATCAGAAAATACTTTGAAAATCTGTACTCCAATAAAATAGAATATCATTAAGACATCAAAAAATATCTAGAGACATATGACCTATCCAAATTGAAACAGGGGGACATATAAAACTTAAACAGTTCAATTTCAAGCAACAAAATTTAAGATAGCATCAAAAGCCTACAAACAAAAAAAAGTCCAGGACCAGATGGCTTCTCAGCGGAAGACCTTCAAGACCTTCAAGAAGAACTGACACCAACCCCACTCAAATTATTTCATGAAAGAGAAAACTCATTCTATGAAGATAGAATCATCCTGCTACCAAAACCAGACAAAGATTCATCAAGGAAAGAAAATCTCACACCAATATCTCTGATGGACATTGATGCAAAAATTATTGATATAATACTGGCAAATTGCATGGAAAAAAACATATTAAAAAGGTAGTGCACCATGATCAGCTGAGGTTCACTCTAGGAATGCAAAGCTGGTTTAATATATGGAAATCAATATACCTAATTCATCACATCAATAAACTTCAAGACAAGAATTAGATGATTATCTCAATAGATGCAGAAAAAACATTTGACATACAGCATAGATTAATGTTCAAAAACACTGGAAAAACTAGAGATAGTTGAAACATACTTCAGCATTGTAAAGCTATATATGCTAAAACCAAGGCCAACACCATACTAAATGGAGACAAATGGAAAGCATTCCCTTTAAAAACTGGAACAAGACAGGACGCCCTCTTTTACCATTCCTATTTAACATAGTCCTAGAAACCCTAGCCAGAGCAATTAGCCAAAAGAAAAAAATTAAAGGATATGAATAGGAAAAGTGGAGCTCAAACTACCACTATTTGACAAGGACATAATTCTATACTTAGAAGACACAAAAAACTCCACCAAAAAGCTTCTGGAACTCATAAATGAATTTAGCAAAGTAGCAGGATATAAAATTAACATCAATAAATCAGTTGTATTCCTATACACAAATGATAAATCAGATGAAAGAGAAATCAGGAAAATGATCCCACACACAATATCTTCAATAAATAAAATAAAATAAAAAACAACTTTGGGACTCAATCTAACAAAAAAAGTGAAAGATCTTTACAATGAAAATTATAGAACATGAAAGAAAAAAATTGAAGACGACCTTAGAAGATGGAAAGTTCTCCCACGTTCTTGGATAGGCAGATTTAATATTGTCAAAACAGCCATACTACGAAAAATGCTACACAGATATAATGTAATTCCTATTAAAGTTCCAATAATGTTTTTCATAGAAATAGAAAAAACAGTTATGAAATTCATTTGGAAAAATAAGAGGTCCAAAATAGCCAAAGCAGTCCTTAATGAGAAAAGTGAAGCAAGAGGCATCACAATACAAGACCTTAAATTATACTAAAGAGGTATAGTAACAAAAATTGGCATGGTATTGGCTCAAAAACAGACATGAAGACCAATGAAACAGATTAGAAGACACAGAGTTATAACCACATAAATACAGTTATCCCATATTAGACAAAGGCACCATAAACATATATTAGAGAAAAGATAGCCTCTTCAACAAATAGTGCTGGGAAAACTGGAAATCTATACATATGTAATAGAATAAAACTGAATCTCTCACTCACCCTGTACAAAACTCAATTCAAAGTGGGTTAAGGACTTAGGCATTAGAAGAGAGACTCTGCAGCTACTAGAAGAAAAAGTAGCCCCAATATGTATATATATGAATTATAAATAGACAAAATAGTTTATTATATATGTATATACATACATACGTCCAGGTATATATATATTTTTTTTCCTTGATAGAAATTTAGTGAAGTCCTACAGATAAGAATAAAAAATATTTGTCTATCTATAGAGATTGCTGATAGGTAAATATGGTTTGAGTGTATCCTCCAAGAGTCATGTGCTTGAAGCTTTGTCCTTGGTATGTCGCTATGAGAGGTAAGAGGGTCTTTTAAAGGTGGAATCTAGTGGAAGATCCTTTATCATTGGGGTGTGTGCCCTCAACTGGGATTAATGGCATTTCTGTGGGACCCTGGTTAGTTCTAGTCCATCTTTCTGACTTTCTTCCTAATTAGGATCTGTAGATGTGGAGTACCAACTGCCTTCAGTTATCCTTGGTCCCTACCCTTAAATTCAGGATACTTTTGGCACCTCTCACATGCACTCTTGCCATGATGCCATCTCCCATGCATTGACATAGCCAGGGTGACCCTCCCCAGTAACAGCATCATCCTCTTTGCATTCTCAATCTCCACAACTATAATCTAAATAAACCTCTTTAATTATAGAGTATCTAGCCTCAGGTATTTCTTTATAGTGACAGATAATGTCCAATACTGTGTTGGAATTATAAATAGACAAAATAGTTTTCATCTTTATGGATTCCTTTCTCCATTATTCTTCCTCTACACTAAGCTGTCAAAGTTGAAGAAATCTTATCATTATAGAATGACCTATCTGACTTTGCAGGCCTTTTAAACAAAATGATTTTTTTTATCATAGTTTGAAATTATTCAGATAGAATTGACCACTTTTTATTAGTGGCCTTCAGTATTTAAGTATCTGGAAGAAAAGAGCTTGATTCCATGTCTGGATCAACAGGTACACCAAACTTAATCATTAAAATACATTTTGATGCCAGACGTAACCATGAGAACCTACCCATCCCCACCTGCCTTGGCTGAAGGAAGCGGCACACCCACTCATACGCATCCACAAACCCTAGCCCTTGTGAAAGCAAAGAAATTCTGGTAAGGTTTTCAAGCATTCCACATGTATTAACACTGACTTACTAGCCACTCTTATCTAGTGTTAGATGGTCAGGATTACACTATGATGATATCTTGTTTTCCCTTATATAAATCTATCACTGCCTATTCCATAAAGGGCCAGCACTAGGAAAGAATTAAATAATGTTTAACTCTATTATTTTTCATTGAAACTTTTTGTATTCCTATTTTTACTAATGTTTTGAACTATTTACTTAAAATACACACATCTCTTGATTTCTTACTGTACCTTTTTCTTATTTTATATACATATACATAATACAGAGATGAACACATGGGAAACCTTTATGTATAGAAGATCTCGAAAAAATTGAGGCTTATAAATATACATTGCTGAAATATAAACTGAATTGAACGTGAAATATCATGTTAGAATCTCTGTAGATATTTCTACAACTCATAATTTGGTCTCCCATCATTCCATCCACTCTTCAGATGTTGTTATACTTCTTCCATCTTTCTCTCTTCCTGGTCTATTCTGCTGTTTTAACTTCCTTCCTCTTTGTAGTGTTCCTTCCCATTATTCTCTGCTTCACTCAGAGGCAAGTCAAACAAGAACAATATTCCATTTTCTTATAGTAGTCATGCCTCAGTGTCTGTGGGGGACTGCTTCCTGAATCCTTTTCCTACAGATATCAAATTGGTGGATAATCAAACACTTTACAAATATTACTACTATTACTACTATTAGTAATACGGCTACAAATACTACTACTACTACTACTACTACTACTACTACTACTACTGCTAAAGGTGCAGTATTTGCATATAACTGACACACTGATCATTTCTATATTATGTATCAGACTTAATACAGTATAGATGCTATGTAAATAGTTGTTATACTACATTGTTTAGAGAATAGGTAAGAAAAAGTATACACGTTTGGTACAGATGCAATCATTATAGATCTAACTACATAATACACAATATGTAGTTGGTTGAATGTATTTTTCTTTCAATCTGCAGATATAGAATCTGCAGATACGGAGGAACACCTGTCTTCAGTTATCCTTGGTTCCTACCCTCAAATTCAGGATATTTTGGCACCTTTAGAAAACTTATCTTAGGATTCTGAGATCTTCATCTTATTTTCTTTGATAATCTGGTTTGAAGGTTTGCAAAAAGCTGGGGGGCCTCCTGGAGAGGGTTGGAAAGATTCAAGAAGGATGTAATATTTTCCAGTTATATTAAGATTTATCTCTGTTATTTATATTAGAACAAAATTATTAAATTATAATTGTATAGAAAGAAAGCTATTTCTTTCTATAACTGTATAGAAAGAAAGATATTTCAAATTAAAGAATTAGAAGAAAATATTTACCTATAGGCTTTATGTTGCAGGAAGCATCAAATTACCTTTAGCTGGTACTAGTAGACAAACAGTGATTTACTTTTATTATGCATCTTTTCATAAGCAACTCAAACCAAATCCTCATATTGTCCATGTAAATGTTTTAAGACATGTTTTTATACCAAGCAATTTATAAAGGGGTATTAATACTTAATTTCTTATGCTCTAATGCTATTTATTTGCTACATAAGGTTAGACTGTATTCTACCTTCTTATTTCAGTGTACCCATCGCTGCTGTTCTGCAATCTTTCGTGACTTATATTATTGCCAAAATCTTTTTCTGTTTTCTAATCACACAGCTTGACAGTCCGTCATTCTTCTCCACTTCACTGCCCCATTCCAACTGCATTTGGAATCCTCACAGATAATGAACATGAACCTAATAGACATGCTCCTCAAGTCTGGTAATGAGAAGAAAAAATTAAACTATTGCATTCGTGAGTTGAAATTATTAACTGCAAATTTCTTCATTTGTCTTACTTAATGAGGTAATTCATATGCCAGCACATTCAAAATCAAAACATGTTATGTAAATGCTGGTTATTATTTACAGTAATAGTAAAAACAACAACCACCCCATTGCAACAATACTTTCTCTTCCCCTTTATCATACATTTTGAAAGCTGATCGAGAAGATAAATGTCATGAACTGTGATTTTAACTACTAAAGCCTAGTGAGGAAGGAGCTAATTAAACCTAGTTTTGTTGGAAGAAATATATTAGAAAAGGAATCTGTAAATGATAGTCATTTAAAAGGATTTTCTAAATATGGGGAGTTACTTTCTATATGAAGCTGCATATGTAAACAAACCATAATAAAATAGCTATTCACACAAAGACAACATTTACTTTAGGCTTATATTAAACAGCTAGCTGCCACAATTCATTTAAGCCAAGTTTTCCTGAGACAGAAACATTTGACTTTATTACATTTCATGGGGGAAAAAAACAACAACCCTACAATCTGTAAAATAAAGCAGGGGGAAAATAAATGAGTGAGGAAAGGGAACAAGTATTTATCTCAGAAATTTTGAGTTTGCTTCCACATTCAGCGATAACTATCTAACAAAGTCATTGGTACAACGGAGGGGTTTGTTTGGGACTGGAAGTTTGTCAAGAAATGAGATATGAAAAATTGTGTTCTATATGTGTAATAAGAATTGTGATGCCTTTTGCTGTCGTGTATTTAAAAAATAAAAGCAATTAAAAAAAGAATCTGGGGTTCTTAAAAAGTTTTAGCTAATCAAGCAAAGACATGTTGTTGATGTTTTTAATATTTTTTAGTTGTGGATAGACATAATAACTTTTTAAAAATATTTTTTATGTGGTACTAAGGATAGAACCCAGTGCCTCACACATGCTAGGCTAGCACTCACCACTGAGTCCCAACCCCAGCCCCAAGACATGTTTTTAATTTTGATCTGGTTCTTAGTTGCAAGTAGAGGAGTATTTTTAAGGAATGTCACAGGTAAGAAACATGACAGTTTTAATTGTGGAGAAGTATGTTTTAGCATGTATGACCTTCAGTCCTGGTTTTCACAGAATTTTCTTATTATTCTTCCTTTAAAAATATTATTATTATTATTATTATTATTATTATTATTGTTATTATTATTATTATTATATAATCCATAATGGGGGGGCATGGGAGAAATGGAGAAACTTTCGCTAAAGGGTGGGGAGGGGAGAGGAGGAGGTATGGGAGTGGAAAAGATGGTGGAATGAGATGGACATCATTACCCTAGGTACATGTATGACTGCTCATATGGTATGACTCTGTATTGCATACAACCAGAGAAATGAAAAGTTGTGCTGCAATTAGGTACAATGAATCAAAATGCATTCATATACCTAATTAAAATAAATAAAAAATAAAAAAAATGTCAATAACTGCCCCAATCAACTACTATAAGAATCCCCAGAAATCAAAGCATCTGGCTAAGAATGGTGACACCATCCTAAATAGTGATCCTTCATTTTCCTAAACCAATCAGAAGTCTTCATAAAACCTATTTGGTTGTTTTACAAAACAGAAGAGTTCAACATATGTAAGGTTATCTACTGTGTTTCGTAAAGACTCTTACAGGAATGTATTTGACCATTCTTTAATTCATCAGTGCTCTAGGCCAGGCTCTCTCTTTTAAGCAATGTGTGTAAAAGTTTTGCCAATTCCTACAGACAATGTAAAATCAAAAACATAAAACAAACCTAGAAACATTGTTTGAGAGGAAAATATCTGGCCAATAGTTTAGCTGTAAGGTTTTCATGGCTCTGAGTGACTGGCTCATTGATTTTCTTTTCCTCTCTCTGGATGATTTTGCTGCTTGTTTTGCCAATATATTATTTCAGTTTCAGTGTGAGTTTTAGGTACGTCATTTCCTGACACTTCCCTTGGTCCTTAAATTCACTTTGGAATGTTGTGGATACTACTTAATATGAATAGTCTTGACCTAATCATGTCAGGATATTTTTTTTTATGATTATTCAAGTTCAGATATGCCCAGTTCTGTTTAAAATTAATTGTTTTCAGTGGCATAAAAAATTGTCATAAACAAACACAAAGATATTAAGAAATGAACATAACAAGGTCAGGGGAGAAAATCAAGAAAGGGGAAATTCACATAAAAATGCATGAATTAATCAAATAGACAAGGATGTTTATGATGGTGTAATTAATGAAGCACAATTTTACATTAGTCTCCAGCAAAAAAGAACTATGGAAGAATAAAGGTAATTATGCATTAATAAAGACTGTGATAATATGTTAACAATAGTAGATAACAGAAAAAGATTTTAAATTTTATAAAGGAAAATTCCAGAAATACAGTAGATAAAATGGCAACAATATATAAGATAGCTAATTATTCTAAGAAAATTATACCTGTTAACATTTCTATTGTACTAAAATTTTGACCTTGCTTATAAAAATGGAAACATAAAAAGAACATTTTTATGATATACATAATTTAGTCATTTATTTCTAGAAGTATTAAAAATGTAATTCTTTTTATTATTTTTTTAGTTTCTCTTATAAGCATTTATCTAAACAAATGCATATAATGTAGAAATTAACCTATGATAGAAATTTACCTATGAGGAACTAGTGGTTCATAGAAATAGCTTCCCAAAGGTACAGACATTTACATAATAGGGCCAGAGACTAAGATCTGAACCCAGCACTTCCTCTCTTGATATTAATTTCATTTCCTAAGTGACAACCTAATTCCACTCCTGGTGTGTTAACTTAAAGTAATTTCCTTCAATTTACATTTTCTTTCTTATTGATTTTAAGATGAATTTATCTCAACATTATAAGAATTTTCTCATATTTTACCATGTTGGAAAAAATCACTTTCAAATCTAACTTTTTTGTTATTGGAAATGGAATAAATAAAGATGTGTTACTTTAGCACTGCCTTTTGGCATTTCTCCTTTCCTCTTTCTAGAGGAGAGTAAGACATCATTTTCTGAAAGAGATCAGTTGTAATTAGAAATGGCTTGGTGGTGTGTATTGGATCTTTTAATAATATAGTGGTCACTCTTCACATATGTTGTAACAAACAGTAAAGTTATTCATGCATTGGTGTGTAGTTTCTTTCTTTACAGATTAGAATTGTAATATGAAATTGGCTTTTTAGGAAGCTTAAAGAAAAGATTCCTGTTTGGTAAAATAAAGACATAAGATAAATGAGTAAAGTATAGAAAAATGAGATATAGGTAGCAAAGCTGATGAGACCAATTGCAGTTTTAATTATTAATAGGGCTTCTGATAAAATTGTAATTTTAAATGAGCTACTGATACAACTTCAACATATAATTGTTGGAAGATTTCATACTAATTGATAAAGTAGAAAAAATCAACAATATTATAATTTTGTGGAAACATGTAGAAATTACAATTTGAAGTGAATCTTTAAAAAGTGATTATCTTTCCTTGCACAGATGCCTTGAGGTATGTGATTTTATATTCCAAATCAAAAAAGTAATGGAAAAATAAAAGCCACTGTTTTCCACAAATAAAGTACTTCACATAAAGAAAAATGAAATCTGACAATACAGAGATCATTTTCAGTTACTTCCAGTAAAAATCTTTGATTGTTAAAATTACCATTATTATTTGAAGGAAGGTGTTAGTCAAAAGAAACAATATTCGAGCAAGTTCTTCCCTTGCCTCTGTAACTACGATTATAAATGTTTTAATTTGTGATATTTGAATTAGGTTTTCTACAAAGAAATCATATCGATGCTTATAAGAGTAAACAAAATTTTATTATTTAAAAATTCAAAATATTAAAACCAAACAGGAGAAAAAGAGAGAAGGGGAAATAATAAAAAGCAACCAGTATTTAAGAAGCCTGTGTCTTGGTCAATAGTAGCAAAGAAATGCAGTGTATCTCTTGGATGAAGGTTTTATATGAATATTGCTCTTAGGTTCTTTTCAGGCAAGGGAGTGAATGAGAGACCCAAATTGGACACTACACACTACGTGAGAATTGATTGCTTAATGCCTTTTAAGTCCCTTTGAAAATGAATTGGTCAATAAAATTCCCCTCTGTTTATTAGGGGGTGAGGGAGCAGTCAGGCCTTCAGGCAAAAACAATAACAGATGATAAGGAGTAAACAATTTCTCCCCTTTTTATTCCCTCAAGGAAAAGATAAGGAAAGTGTGAGTTCTCTTGATTTAAATACTTTCTAAACCAGGAAAAGCAGGTGTTAAAGACCCTTCCAAATGTCACAGGTGTTGCATCCAGATGCAATGGTGCAGATGCTGGCTGTCACAGGGTGGAAGTCCTTCTCAGAAGCAGTGTCACAGATTTTTCCCTAAATCCCCAAGCCGAACATCAACTGGGGCTAAGCTTTTGCATTTTTCTTCCTGGATATGAAGATCCTTCAGCTCACACCAATGATTATCACTTTGTTACTTAAGTCAATTTAAAGTAAAACTGGAAAAAATAAATGTCATCAGAAATTGCATTACTGTGAATAAGGGTTTGTCCTACTGGATACAAAGAGATAACCAGTGCCCGATCAGGCTTATTTCCACTGGCTTAATCTCCTGAGAATGTGAGACCTCCAAGTCCACTCAAATAGTTCTGCCCAAGAGCAACCTAAGGGAAGCCAGATATCCGCCTTAATCTAGACAATTTTTATGCTAAGTATTTCTCCAGCAAAAACACAATGTGGAAGAGACTACTAATGCACGGATGCCCAGCTATCCCAGAATAGAAAGCTGACTGCTCTTTCCTTGACCAGCTTCTTCCTCTGGACCTCTGTTTAAAAAAATAAAATTAAAATATATAAAAGCTCCACTCCATCCACACATCTTTTACTCTGTGGAAATATTTAGTTGAATTCTATAGGAATATTTAGGCAGTAAGGGATGGATATTTATTGGTAACACGTATTGCAAGTGCTTTCTTATTAGTTCTAATAACAATTGGATATATCATTCATTATATTTTTGAGATGACTGGCATTTTACTTACTGAAGGTTACAGTTCTATCTAACAGGTTGTCTATAATTATCATTATTTATTTATTCAAAAGAAATTGATAACACTGGGTGTCAATAACTACTGGAAATTGTGCATTAATTAGTGTTAGAACATTCAGGTATATTTGAAATTACAAGAAATTTGAGCTAAAGTTTCCATAAGCACTGGATTATAAGGAACCTATTAAATGGAGGGAGATTGGGAAAAGGAATTATAGAAATATGGTAAGATTAGTTTCATGTATTTAAATTCAAAGCAGTTGTCAGGATTGTATGCATCAAAGGATATCATTCCACAAAGTTGAATCCATTTGATATCTCTTATTGATTTCTGAAATAAAAGCCACTTAGTAGCTACTTATTAAATGTCTATAAAAGAATGTGACCTTATGGCTTTAGTCATATAACTAGTATGCAAGTGTCCGTTAATTTCTGTTTTATTTTCTTCACTTCTACTATCTTGCAACCCAGTTCAGGAATTCATCTGATTCTTCAAATCTTCATCCCATGCAAGTTCATCCTCCTGCAGCTGATCTCCATCTAGATCTCTGAGGTAGCTGCAAGATCTGGAACCTCTAAGCCAATCCCAAGCTCGCTAATTCAGAAGTGGCCCATAAGGTATTGGATTGACTTTTTCAGTTTCTGGTTCAGATGCCCAATATATATTCATGGAATGCCAATTGGATCAGGGACACTTCATCTGATTTGAACACAAAGCAAAGGGAAAATGAGTTCACTCCGAATTGAAGGACTTTTTCCCCCTATTAAGTCTGCAACTGTGTTCAGGAAAAACCATTTGGGTGCACTATTCTTATTTTACCATTGTTCACAAAAAATAGAAAAAAGTATGAAAAGTATGGAGGGATGATAGGGTATAAGAAAACCACAACATAAAATTTGAGATGCCTCTTACTGACTACTATGCACCAAAACAGTGCATAGTAGTCAGTAAGAGGCAGTTCAAAATCAGTTTCTCAGAACAAAACAGTGTTTGAAATTTCAGGGCAAATATCTTTTGTATGTTTATAATGGCTATATAAAGGCAATGTGATTTTTTTCTGTAATATAGATTTACAATTTGTGATGTTTGAGGTAACATTTAGAAATTCTAACATGATTAGTGTATCATTAGCTGTTCAAACTGTTCCTCAGCATACTGTGGTATAGAAAGGGACATAGAAAAGAGAGCAGATTCAGGGAGGGACATCAAGGTGTATGGTGACATTGTCAAATGTTTCTCATACAAAAATTTGTCCCCTCAAAAAGGTTTATAACCATGTTTTTTCTTCTTGTATTTTACCAATTATTAAGGTTTATTTTTCATAAAAATGTTATTCACACCTTCTTAAGCATTTAATACATTTTCTCTTGTTAATATAAAGATTATCTAAATTATTCAGTTTGTAAATATTTAATAAAATAATATTTTGATAATATTTTAAGAACATCAAAACTGGGCCTGATATTTTGAAAGTATTACATAGTTCATGATATAAATGTTTCTAAATTTGCATATTTATCATTTGATTAGCCTTTCTTAGAATTTAACAGAATACATTAAGATACTGAATCAAATTATATGTGGTATTTGGCAAAGGCAGTAGAAGTTGATGGTCAGGAGCCCAGAATCCATATCTAGTTGACCCAGGATCCAATCTTAGTGCTGACCATTACTTAGGTGACCTTGGTCAAGTTACTTATCCCCTGTAAGACTCAGTTTACACAACTGTATAATGGTATTAATAAAGTTCCTATGTGCTGGGTTCTTCGGGTCTAGATATTGTTATCATTTTTCATTTATTCAAAAGGAAATGACATGGTCATTAACTTGCCAATAACCACTGAGCAGTATATTAACAGTGTTAGAGCAATCAGGCACATGTGAGACTACAAGCAGTAAAGTAATAATGTCTTTTTATGATAAGGTATGCTTAGTTGAAGGTATGTGGTTATTATTCATTAAATAGATTTGCACATGCTTCAATTTACCTTATCTCATAAGAAGGTTATAATAAATTATAGAAGGAATTTCTGTTAAAACATAATAATAATCCTGCAGTTGTTATGAGATTGGGAGAGACTTAGATGATAGGTCAATGGTTCTGTATTTAGCTGCGTAAAAGCAATATTGTTTCCTTTTTAGGAGCAGCATTTTGCTCCTCATTACAGTAGGTAATGTGGCATTTTCCTGACTTCTACCTCAACATTAGAGATGGGATTATTATCTCATTAATTTTCACAGTCCCTGCAAGAAAGTCAATATTAACAACTTTTGTGATGAGGTACCTATATGGACAAAAGTCTAAGTAATTTGATCATTGTTTCAAAGCAAGGAGAAAAGCAGAGTTGTTGTTTTTTTTAATTCCAGTAAGGTGGTCATAGTGTTAATATGGTCATCTTATAAATATTACAAATTAGTAATACTTTTTCTTAGCAACTTAGTACAGATACATTTTTTTGTAGGTAATCAATAATAAACGAGAAACTATTATGAAATTTTACTGTGTTTATGATCAATTCCTAAATTCTTCTTTTTTCATTGGAGAACATTTGGCTCTGAATGATTATTATATTAGAAATACATTAATTTCTTATTACTCACAAATGTGTCTGAATATGTTGAAAACTTGAATTTTAAATTTCATTCATTTGCAAAATATTTTGTTTCTTCTTAGTTTTCCAAAAAATAAGCATTATTTTTGGTTCTCTCTCTTTGCTTAGACCTGTTTTCAACTCACCATGCAACTATTCTATGCTGGAATTCTGTAAATAATTCCAAGTATGTTGCAATTTCTGCCTTAATAGATCTTGTAAGAAACTGCCTTGTCTAACTTAACATGAAAAAAATATAATAGGTTTTCAGCTTTGCAAATTATAAACTGTTTTCCTATCATATGCAGAAATATCTTTATTAGGTAGAATTTTATTTGCCTATTTACCAACAAAGGCTTCAAGTCAATGGACAGTAACACAGGAAGTATTTTTGAAGAGTCCTTAATTAGGATTAGTGGGAAGACTTAGAGCTTCTGTGGATGCATATGAAACCAAGGACAAAGATATAAATACATTATCATGAGCATCCTGAAAGATCAATGAGGTATGGACAAGTAGCCCAATGTGTTTTATCCTTCTGTTACCATCCTACCCTCCCAGCCCCCACTCTTTAAAAGCCGAATATGAGTGAGTAAAGGAAGAACGCAAAGCATCCTATTTTCCCTAATTTATACAGAATTTTCCAAGATCATAGAATTACAACTTTTTCTTTACTTCACAGGAACCTTTTAGAGCTATCAGACATACTTGTGTTTGTATTAAGAATTCCAGATCAGCCATCAAGGATTTTTCTCAAGTATAGCCTCTGTTATTTACTGATGTGACTAGAGAGTAGAGTCTGTGCTTTGCTCATATTTTATAGGCTCATCACTTCCACTCAAAGAGGTGTTTCACAAAGGCACCGACACATGGTCTCTTCTGTGTTTCGTGCTTTTACTATGTATCAGGCATGTGAGTTACTTCCCTTCTATCAACTGCGTGGTGTTGAAGACTATTATGGAAAGCACCTAAACCTACTTGACCCAACCTTCTTAACACAAGAGCATGCCTTTCAATGAAGAACCAAGGAGTTAATAATAAAGTAATACAGAAAAAGAAAACACTGCTGCTTTATTAGCCATATATATTCATGAGCATAACTGTATATGAATGAGGATGAAGCAGTCTGTTGATAAAACAAAAATAAGGTCTTTACTTTTACTATATCTCCTGTATGCCACCCTTTTTTGTTCAGCAAGCGGGTGCAATGGAAAGAGAACCCATATAACACACCCCCACTGTGTATGGGTTATTTTGGCAATTTAAATTTTGTTTTATGTAAATTATAAAGTTCTACTTTTTTTGTTAAATTTGGCTGTAAATTCTATCACATATATTGCTGTTTATTGTTGTATATAATTCAGAGACATGTTTTGATAAATACTTATTAATTTTGCAGTTTTAAAGAGCCTTAAAAACTGTTTCCTACTGCTCAGCACAGTTAACTCAAATCTGAACATGAAGTAAAATGTTCATTAAATTCTTGGAAAAAGCAACCTTAGATACTATAGTGATGAGATCTTTGAATTTAAAAGGATATGGAAAAAGACATTAGGTGATATGCCCTAAATTCAATTAGCATTGTATACCTGATTAATTATTTGGTAAAAAAAAAAGTCTGAGTAAATCACTAAGGAGATAGTGTATTAGACTTTCACATTGACATATATTTATTGATTGATAGAATAACTGGATACAAAGAAAATCATAAATGATAAATGATGCTGAACAGAAGATAAAATCTCAAGTCTTCAGGGTTGTGGTAGCAGTGAGATATTCAAGTTTGTGAATATTGTGGAGTATATATTTGGTCTTCAGTGTTTTCTATATACAGCTCCTAAAACTCTTGCAATGAGCAATCAGGTGGCTGGGGCTCCTAGATAGTTTCAGGATGCCAACTGGTCACTGGAGAGACCAATAAAATAGGTGTTACTACTATAAAAATAATAGTAACACCTATTTTATTGTATTATATGTAAGGTTGGGACTTTCATCCCCACCTCTGACCTCCAGTTAGGAGAGAAGGGCTGAGAGATGGAATTCAATCACTAACAGTCATGATTGAATCAGTTGTGTTTATGTGGTGAAAAACTTACATAAAACCACAAAGTATTGTTTCTTAGAGCTTCTGGGTAGCTGATCACATGGAGGTGCCTGAAGGATGGTGTCATGAACCAGCCGTGTGTGTGTGTGTGTGTGTGTGTGTGTGTAAGCTATGCGCATTTGAGCATATGAGGGGACTGGCATGATGTTACTGCCTGATTGAGCTGTGCCTTGTATGTGTGCCTTTCCTCTGGCTCTGCCTGTGATCTCACACAGCCCCTGAGATGGGTGTGGCTTTCCAAGATGTCAATCAATCTGCTGACCATAAGACATCACCAAGCAAGACTCCACCCTTGGAAATCAATCCCTTGCCTTGTTTGGGTGGAACTTTCTATCCAAAGTCTTTCCCCTAAATCAATAGAGGAGTTCAGGGTGTGCTTGCTCTCTTGCCTTGCCTCCCTTACTCCCCTTGCCTTCTAGCCTGGGAACTGACACCTGAGGCCTCAGAGGTGTCCCTGAATCCTGAGAAAGGTATTTCTGTGTTTGTGTTTTTTTGTTGTTGTTGTTGCCACCCGGGCCAGCTGGTGATAGGATAGTGTGCCCAGAAGGGCATGGAAGCTTCTTACCATATGCCTTGCAGTATGCACTTTTTCAATCTGGCTGTTCATCTGTACCTTAGTGATATTCTTCATAATAAATCAGTAAACATAGTAGTGTCTCTCAAATTGTATGAACCACTCTAGCAAACTACTCAAGCCCCAGGAGTGCACACATTTGCTTTGCTGATAAAGTCACTTAGTCCTTTCTATGTTGCTATGTCATAATTCTTGAGACTGGGTAACATAGAATGAACAGAAATGTATCTCACAGTTCTGGAGGTTGAGAAATGTATGTCACAGTTCTGGAGGCTAGCAGTTTGGTTTTCTGGTTAGGGTCTGATCTCTGCTTCTAAGATGGCATCTTAAATGCTGGATCTTCACAGGGCAGAGGTGAAAGGGCCAGAGGGAAAATCCTCAAGCCCTTTTAAAAAGGCACCTGATCTCATTTCTGAGGAAAAACTCTTATGGCCTAATCACTTCCTAAAGGCTCACCTCTTTTGTAGTGCTGGGCGCCAAACCCAGGTCTTTGCACATGTTAAGCAAACTCTACATGGTCTTTACAAAGACTCACCTCTTTTAATACAGTCACATTGGAAACTCCTAAATTTTGAAGGGGATACATTTAAACCATAGCAGTCATATTCCTTGAAGCTTTACAAAACTCTGATTACCTTTAATGTGCAACAGTCCAACTGTTCTTTTAAAAACCAATTTTTAATCCCTTTGGTGCAGTTAGGGTTAGCACCAGAAACAAAATTTGTTGGTTATAGTAGTCATGCTGCCCCAAGAAGTCTTTGTTTTCAAGTATATTTTTGAGTCCAAAAACTAAAAACAAAAACACTGACAAAGAAAGTGAAGGAGTTTACTTGCAATAGTAGGACCTGAAAAGTCTCACCTCACAACCTTTTGGAATGGGGATATGCCTGTGTAAGTTGTACTTGGTTAAGACCCAGGGCGTGTCCTCTCTCTCACTCTCTCTGAATTCTTAATACTTTTTGAAGAAGGGTCTTCATATTTTCATTTTGCACTGGGCACACCTATTCATATAGCGAGGTCTGGATCTTGCTCTACATTGCCTTTCCCAAATAGGACTGAAAGTATATCTGTGTGTTTTTATTAATTTAATTTAATTTTTTTAGAATAAATAAATGAGTTTAGGCTACTTTCCAAAGAAATCAGAGCAAATATTTAAATTGTACCAGCACTAAATACGGTTGTTTTTGTTTAATTTTAAATCTGTTTTTTTAAAGGAGTCAACATAGGAAAAAAATGTTTCCACTGAATCTGAAGCAATATATTAAAAAGTAAAGATGATAGATTCATTTTTAAAATTGAAAAGAATGAGAGCTTTGGAGGATTTATCCCCAGGGTAAATTATTTATAAGATATGTGATTTTGAGTCAATTTGTTAATCTCTGTCTCAATTTCCCCCAGAGGAAAATAAAGATAACAGTAACACCTATTTTATTGTATTATACAAGGAATGATTTGTTACTATGAGTAAAACACCACAATTATTATCAAAGAGGTAACACTTGATATAGATATATTAATATTCCTAATGCCCTTAGTATGC
Source organism: Marmota flaviventris (assembly GCF_047511675.1). Classification (NCBI taxonomy): domain Eukaryota; kingdom Metazoa; phylum Chordata; class Mammalia; order Rodentia; family Sciuridae; genus Marmota; species Marmota flaviventris. Next base: position 105,818,653 of record NC_092504.1, read on the forward strand.
TGCCTTGTACATATAAGGAGTTAAATATTGAATTGTTAAATTTTTTCTTTTTTGGGGGCGGGGGTGGCGACTAGGGATTGAACTCAGGGGCACTCAACCACTGAGCCACATTCCTGGCCCTCTTTTGTATTTTATTTAGATATAGGGTCTCACTGAGTTGCTTGGTGCCTTGCTGTTGCTGGGGCTGCCTTTGAACCCACGATCCTTTATCAGCCTGGGAGCTGCTGGGATTACAGGCGTGTACCGCTGTGCCTGGCCATTGAATTGTTAAATTTTTTAAAAACCTAAAAGATATCAAGAAATATCTAAAAGTACCCCCCTTGGTAAAGGGGAACTATATAAAATATTTTTTCAATACAGCTTTTCCCTGATGTCTGTGAAGGATTGGTTCTAGGACCCCCACAGATACTCAAATCCCTTAAAGCTCAAATACCTTACAAGTGGCTTTATGTTTCCATATAACTGATGCATATATTCCCACATTCTTTGTCATCTGTACATTATTTATAGTGCCTAATATAATGTAAGCGATGTAAATAGTTGTAATACTGTATTGTTCAGGGGATAATGATAAGGAAAAAGAGTCTGTATATGATCATAGAAACAAACATTCAGGGCCTAATGACCTAGTACATAATCCATGGTTCATTGCATCTGCAGGTGCAGAAACTGTAGATAAGGATGCCCAACTTTACTTTATTAGATGTATGATTCTTCTATAATGACTCAGCAGAAAGAGGCCTTGGAATAGTGACTTTTTTTTTTTAATCTATAAAGTCCTTGGATTTCCTTTAAAGAAAGTATGAAAATGTTCTTAAGACATCAGACAATAAAATTCATCTTCTTTTAATAATTTGTGTCAGTTTTGAAAATAAAAAGAAATAAAACAACCTGGAGAATATGCAAAATAACTCGCAGCCTTGATTAGTTATTGTTATTTTTAAATATCAAATTTATAAAATTGAGATATATAATAAGAAATTCAAATGTGTTTGGGTGTGGCCTGCATCTACTTCATGAATAATAATAATAATAATAATAATAATAATAATAATAATAATCTTCAGACCATTCACTGATAAGAAATATCAAAAATTTTATTCAGAGTTCACTTGATAAGGGTGCTAGCATACTGGTTATCCATGGGCCTCTTAACGTGAGTATGGGATTTGCTGTAAAATTTCCGAAGGCACAAAGCCTCCAAGCCAAATGAGGATAATAATCATAATCCCAATCATAAACCTTATAATACAAGGGTGATTAAATGCTATTCTCTGGGGAAGAACTAGATTGATTCTGTTTCATAAAAGGGAAGAAAATACATTTTCCACAAATATGACATTAAATATATGGCTGAAGTTGGGTTTCAAGTGGAGGCTGGCAAATTGAGGAGAGATAATTAACTGCTTCTGGAAGGTTTCAGCACTTACCACATGCAGAGGTGGGTATATTGACTAAGCATCTCATTTGGTATTAGCACATTTTAGCTGCTGAATACACATGACCTTCCTTTTGTTTCCTACCTGCTAGCAACCACCTAATTAGATTCTGTCACCTCACCTCCCATTACCACTACCAAAAATGCCCTCCGTCAACCTTAAAGCACACCCTTCTTTTACACAGCAGATCTCTATGTACAGGGCCTTCTGGAGGCTGTGGAAGAACTCACCTATACCTGGGCTTCACTGTGCTTTTCTCTACCTTCAGACAGCTCCATTTTTAACCATAGCTATCACTACCGCTATAGAAGGTTAAAAAATAAATAAACAAAATCCCTTCCCAGGCACTCAGCACTTCCTCTTTTACATGTAGGCAGCTTACTCAGGAAATCACGAAAAGGAGGACATGAAACGTTGAAATTCATATTTAGTCACATATTTATCACAAAACCCATTCTCATCTCGTTTTTCCTCATTTGACCATTTAGTTTAAGAAGAAAAATAATAAACTGATTTCATTTATTCCTGTCATTTCTTATAAATATTTTTTTATCACTTTGTAATTGTCCTATTTAATCATGAACACAAATCATTCCCATAGAGGTTATCAAATAATAATTTCAGTATAATAAGTTTAGTTTGCACTAACTTTGAGGTAAGAGAGAAATAAATATATTTCCACATCCTCTCTCCCTTCGAGAATAAGGGATAAAATGAAGGGAATTCACATTATTTTGAATTACACATATTAATACAAAAGTTACCCAATAACCAATGAAAGTATTTATTTATTTTTGCTCCTGAAGGTAAATATCACTTGACTTGTTTCATTCACTGGGTTCCCACATGCAGCTTAAAAAATATATTTTAAAAAGCTTGGAAAATAATAATTTAAAAATTAAAATGATAAATTCATTAATTCAACTGGCACATTAATCAACGTTTATGGTCTTCTTTATTTCAGAATGAATCATATAGCAGAAAGTTACACCAAGTCCATAACTTGAAGAACCACAAGTTTCTTTTCACTTCCTTATTGCTAAAGCAGAAGTCATTGTTACATGTTTGAAAATGTCTGTATAAACAGGGGAAGGGGGGATAGGAAGGACAGAAAAATGAAATAGACATTATTATTGCTGTATGTATATACATGACTGTATGATCAATGTGATTCTGCAACATGTATACTCAGAAAAATGAGAAATTATACCCCATCTGATTCAAATGTATGATATGTCAAGATCATTGTACTGTCATGTATAACTAATTAAAACAAAACAAAACAGCTTTAAAGGGTGAGAATTAAAAGAAAGGAAATTTAAAAAACAAACAAAAAACATAGTAGTATATAGAACTTTCAACAAATTTAAATATATACATAATTTAAACATGTACCTATGTTTGTGTGTGTATGTATATATAATGTTGTATGTATATACATACAACACTTAATATATATATTATATATACATATATATGTGTGTGTATATATATATATATATATATATATATATATATGAAATCACATGTAACCAACTTAAAGTAGGTCATAAAAAATAAACCAGGGTTTGTTTTTGGTGGTGTTTGCTCTTTTGTTTTAGGCAAGGGGGCAGGATGACACTTAATGAAGGCTGATTGGTTTGTTCAGTTCTGTAATGTAAATTTTTACAAAATTAGGAGCAGTGAGTGCTATTTTGTTAAGGCTTTGATGCTCACAGCATATCCTAAGATTATTACATTAATTTTAAATATTAGATTTTAAAGTAAAATGAAATACACCAAAAGTATTCTTTGTAAGTTCAACAAACAATGATACTATAACTTGGTTTTAAAAATGGAGAGGGGAGCCAGAAGGAAGGAAGAAAGAACAAAAGAGAGAATATAAGCTGTGGCACCAGAGCATCATTGTTTGGAGCCTTATGTTTGTCAGCTAAGTGGGAAACAATGCCAGTCGAGTGTACTCACAGTTGTCCAATCTGTTCCTTTGTGATGTGCTCAACCTTCCTGACTACACCTTGTTAGCACAATTTCTCTCTCTCTGTCTCTCTTATATCAGCTCCTGCATGTCAGACAGATTCAATGTTTTAAGACTATCTATACTCTTTATTTTAACAATAAAAGAGAGGGAAAAGGGGCTGAAAGGGTTCTAATATTTTTATGAAAAATAATAATCGCTTACTTATAATTACATAGCTTTAGGATAACAAAAGGTACATATTAATATGCAAATTGCAAAATTATTTAACATTTAAGTTGCTTAAAACTTTTAGTTCTGATAAAATATTTGGTGACACAAATATTCATCCAGTGAGTTTGCATTCATTAACATTGGAGAAATCAAACTGGGGTTCCCAATATGCAAAAGATTTATTTTGGAAAAAAACACAACTTCTTATGGATGACAATGGTCTTATTTTCTGAGAGTGCCTCTGCTTCTTTTGTCTGGAATCTTGGATCTCTTTCTACTGTTATCACATTTGACTACATTGTGCTTGAATATTTTAAAAATAGCATAATCTTTTTCAAATTGAGCTTTTTAGTTATATTCTCCTTAGTATATTTTCTGTATGTTCAAATAATTTATTTTTTAAATGTAAATTTCAAATAACTTATGTTTTACAGATTAAGTCCAAACTGTCCTGATTTATACAGCTCAGCAATAAAATACTACTATGGTTCTTGTTCTACATATGCTGAAATCTGGAATTGTTAATCATGTTCACCTTATCTGTTAGAACCTTTTAAAAGCTGATGTAGCACTTGAACTTCCATCTGTGAGTCCTTTGTGTTAGTTTTGGTGCAAGCCTGGCTGTAGAGTGACTTATACAAAATACTTAAAATTTATGCTACTGGAGAGAGATATCAGCCAAGAGCCTATGGCTTCTGCTTTTTAACATTACTTTTTATTTAAAAGCATAACCTTTTGATGTGTGCAGACACAACATATCTGCAATTATATAATTATCTGATGCATATGCATAATGCTGAAATTACACATGCTCCTCTGTGCTCATTTAGCTGACAGTGTAAAAAATGTCATGTTCTAGCAACCCATTGGAAGCAGTCAGAAGAAAATATTCACAAGTGTTCTGAAGCTATTAAACAAAATAGTCAGTAGACCAGTTTTCTTTGCTCTACTCCAATTTATTTTCTTTAAAAATGTTCGAAAACTTTAAATATCAGTTCAATTAGGTTTGAAATTCTATAAGTGTTTATATTAACTTTAGGCTAAATAAATAAACAGTTAAAATTTTTGCTAAAGATGTAAATATTTGTTGACCAAATAGAGATGTGATCAAATTTTCAGCCAAATTTTGCAAAACCGAAATATATATTAAAATTATTTCAGATTCAGTAACAATAATATGTGTGCCTTTTGGTTCAATTCAGACCTTAAACTTTTAAAAGAAAGTATGAATGTGATGGTGTTTTCTTTTCTTTTTTTCAATTAGACTCAGTTCAAATAAGATGTGGTCATACAAAACCTCTAATGTGGCTTTAAAAAAAATGTTCCTGTTTGTAGATGACAAGAAACAAAGAAGAATATGCATATATGCCCTCTGCTGGCAAAGTAAAGATCATCGTCTTTTTCTAGTGACAATAGAAACAAATTCATGAAGGCAAAACAGCATATTATATTCAAAGACATATTACAGAAGGAGTAAAACAGATTTGAATTAAAATCAAGTAAATGTCTTCAAAGAATTATGGGCAAGTTTTGGTATTGTGTTGACAGCAAGGTTAAATAAGGTTACTGGAAAATAACAATGATGTATTTTATTCTTCAAATACTTATTTTTATTTGTTGAAAATTAAAAAAACCTTAAACATACAGTTGGATTCATTCCATTAAGGTTATCCAAAACAAAATAAAACTAGATTACTTTTAAATACTGATTCAAGCTTTGCAAATTGTTGACAATATGTGTAGTGTATTTGTCTCTCAGTCTTAAATACTAGATAAATTTAGTATTAGGATTATTAGAATAGTAATCGTTTTAACTGAATTCAATTAATCTTATATTTCATCCCTTTAAAGTCTCGGAATATAATATCTAAAATGAATTTGCATACTCTCATTAAAGAATTTTTTTTTTTTAGAAGATACAATAAAATTAATCTTCTCCGGAAACTTTGTAAAACATAGACAAATGTTCCCCAAACTGGAAACACTTGCAGGGAATATAAATGAGAAATAGAGATGTGATCAATGCATTATTGTCAACTTGGGAGAATGTGACAAATGGTGCCCTCGAAGAGTTGAGCTGGGGCCTGATTTGGTCTATTCTTCTCATCAAGTGACTGGATGATAAAATGTAGAATGTACTCTTTAAATCTGCAAGTGGCATGAAGGAGCCAAAGACAGATTTAGTCTCTACTTTGATAATGATGTTTTGATGGTGAAAAGTATGGCAGGTGTTAATGTACCCAAACTCCTTGTTTTAAAAATGAGAAACCCAAGTCCAGGAAGATTAAGTAAGATTAAAAAGTTTGAAAGAATCTAGGGCTGGCAATATGGCTCAGTAATAGAGTGAGTTTGAAAGAAACTATAATAAAATAAAGAAATAATCAGAGACAGATGAAATTCAATAAAGAAACTGTGGAACTTTATATTGTGGAAAAGAAAGAAAAATATCCCATCATTCTGGCAGAAAAAAAAATGGTTTGGGGTCAGCTCATTAAAAAGTTGGCCATGAATCAGTATCAGAGAAGTATGAAAATTTTCTTTAAAAATATTCACAGATTGAAGAGAATTCAGAAAGGAAGAAAAAAATGGATAGCAAGAAATATGTAGCCATATACAAGGGACAGGGAAACTGTTTCTTGTGCTACTAACAATTTATAAAATTGATGAGTCCTTTAATCATTCTGAACCTCATTTCCTAAATACAGATGGTTCCCAACTCTTGATGGTTCACGTAGGATTTTTCCACTTTAGGAGAGTGTGGAAACAATGCACATTCAGTAGAAATTTTACTTTAAATCTTGAACTTCCATCTTTTCCTACATTAGTGATATATTCTTCTGTGATAGAATCTTGCATGATATTCTCCCGTGGCAGTGAGAAGCAGCTCCAAGGCAACCATGAGATCACAAGGGTAGACAACTGAAATCTACTGTGCTCTGCTGTTAAGCTCGGATGTTCAGTGGGTTGAGTGTATGAATGTGTTTTCAATCCATGATGGCTTTATAAAGATGTAACCTCATTGCAAGTTAAGGGCATCTGTATATAAAATAAATGGCTTATGTAGGTGATTGATCCATATTGTTTTTATTTTTCTGGTACAAGAGGTTGAATTGTGGGGTCTTCTATCACAAAAACTATCCATACCCCTTTTAAGTTTTTTTTCATTTTGAGACAGGTCTAGCTAAGTCACTGAGGCTGTGATCCTCCTGTCCAAGCCTTCAGAGCAGATGGAATTACAGATGTGGGCCACCATTTCCAGTACCCTGTACCCCTCTTGACTTTCAATGAACTGTGCAGCTATTGTTAGGCACACACACATACATCCTTCATGTGGGCTACCTCGTAGGAGGGGCATACACAGTGATACATTCATTATTCTTACTTTAAAATCACATAACTTTGTAGATCAGCAAAGTCACAAAACTAATCAATGGGCTGGAAAGAACCTAGGAATGTTTTTAGAGATTAGGGGTAAGGAAGAGGAAATATATATAAGAAATGTGGTAAAGCTCATGGCCTTACGATTTTATCACCAGAATATCTATTACTCCAATTTTTAAATTTTAAATATTTAAAGATATGGAATCTGAAAGTAAAGTGATGTGGCTAAAGTTAAAATTTAACAAACGGGGCTGACCATGGGGGCAAGCAGGAGGATCACATATTCAAGGCCAGCCTCAGCAACTCAGCAAAATTCCAAGCAACTTAGTAAAACCCTATCTCAAAATAAAAAATAGAAAGAGGGCTGGACATGTATCTCAGTGGCTAAGTGCCCCTGGGTTAAATGCCCAGTATGGAAATAATTATTTTTTGAAAATTTAACAAATGGCCAGAGAAATGAAAGCCAAGTCTGAGTTCTTTGTTATTTATATTACCCTTAGTAAAATAGCAAACTCTTCTCCATTACTGTGGATAGATTGATAGGAATGAAATATAGGGAACTTAATTGGAAAGCATTCTTTCTACCCTCTTTTATAGGAAATAACAATAACTTACCGTGTGTATTAGTAACATCTAGCAGTCTGTATGATCAGTGGAAATTGACAATTTATTTCTTTTATCTTAATTTTAAGGTTTTTTTCTTCATTTTCTTTTCATTTGCATGTCTTCTCAATGATGTTACCAGTAATCCTTGTCAGTTATCACTAGAGTTAATATTTGAATATTAGATGAACTTTTCTAAGAGTGAATAACAAAGTATACTTAATAGAAATATATTGGGTTTACTATAGAGACACATTAGCAGCCAATAAATCAAAATGTAACAAAGAATAATACTCTATTTATCTGGGGGTTTATTACTGGCCTAGTACCTCTAACAGATATCCAACTCATTCATATATTCACATTTATATTTTCTCAGGAAAACAATAGAGATATCAATCTGCCCAAAAGTGAACTAGAAGTAATATATGTAGGAAGTACACATATAATAAGCAAAATCTCCATAGGAAAGGAACCTGCCATTCATAGGAAGTAAAAAGACATAAAAGGCCATTTTCCAGATGAAAAGGTAGTCAGTGACATGTAAAAGGGTCTTAGATGAGGAAATACAGAAAGGGATGTGAGACAGTTGGATCTGACAAAAGTACATGCAGAGGTTTAATCTCTGATAAATATAACACAATAAGGTCAAGCTACATGTATATATTCTGTTGGGGATGTACATGGATGAGAGTTCAAGGCAGGTGACAGCTTAGTATTAGGTGATAAATGCATTAAAAATTAAAGATTATAACTATTGTTTTTCACATTTTATATAAAGATGTGGGAAAGACATAAAGCTAAGTTTGAAAGGATATACAAAACCTACTAACAGACAGAGGGGGCCAACCAAGACATGATCAGATCATCACACCCTTAGACCATTTGTGCCATTTATGTTAAACCTTACACCATGGTGAACTTTAAACAACACTGCACTAAAGGAAAGTAAAGACTGTGAAGTGGGATCATAAAACTAAAAAATAATTCTTTCACTTAATACTTTTTAAAGGGCTAAAGATTCTAGAATGAAGATAGATAGTATTTGAATGGAGAGGCATTCCCTGTGTTACTTACTATACCTTACTTTCAGAAAGAAAAAGAGAGAAGTCATACCATTGGAAATTTTGCTACTAGCCAAGGATATAGGACATTTTCTAGTTTGCTGTGTGAAGGCAATGGGACTATGCTTTTAAATCTTACCTTAAATATCTAGTAAGTAGCTTGAGGAATGACACCTATCCATTTGTACCAAGAATATCTTGACACCTCTTTGTTATTAAGATTAATAAGGATTGAGGATTAAGATAAAGGATCCTGTATTTTGCTTTTCATCCCCCATTTTTTATTATCTAGGTCATTTTGATTTCCTATGAATTTAGTGGTGCAAATTTGTCATAATACTCACTGTTGTGATTTTTATATTTCTTAAAAAAAGAAGTATAGTATTCAAATAAGGACGGATTCTATATTCAGAAGTGATTTTGAAATTTTTAACAATAATTTAGCTTTACCAAGAAGCTGTATAAAATGGGGAAAATATTACCTTTTGTATTTGGGCAGATCTAGTTTTATAATATAGTTTATTTCTGTATGTAAACACTCAATGTATTGGAGAACTCTGGAATTTAGACATTCGGTAGAATTTGATCAACAGCTCCGATTGTTTATGAAAGCATCCTATGTATTAGAACATTGTTCCACCACATTTAAGTGACTGCTTTATAAACAGAAACTTGATCACACTCTCCACTTGGCTCAGCTTTATCTTTGTCTAAATAGCCACCACCCTGTCTCCTAACAGCTGCGCTTTTGTTGACTTGTATGTGTAGAGTTGTGGATGAGACCACAGGATCAGGACAAAGTTACTAATGCTGGTGGTAGAGTGAAGAGCTGGTCCTGAACTTTCAACCCATAACTTGAGATTCTGTTTATTAGCCATTCAAGAATTTTTCTCCTTTGAAAAGAAGCAAAATGAAGTTCATATTGTGATATATATTCTTTCTTAATATTTTCATCAGGTTTGTAATGAATTATAAAATTATAGTTAACTAATCCAACCTTCTGTACACAGCGTCTAGATTAAATATTACTTTTCCTGTCCATTATCAAGGCTTTTTCATAATATTCAGTGGCTGAAGATAGTCAACAACTGAAGAAAGATTGATTCACCTATTTGGATTTAGTGCCCATTTTTTGACTTGATTAAAATTCCTATCATGACCACAAACAGCCATTTTTTTTGCCAATTGCTTAAGGGTTACTTTTACCAGAATTGAGAAATAACGTTGAGAAGACTTTAAAAAACCCTAAATGTCTGTACTTTCAGCTTCTGACTGTTAAACCAATCTGTTCATTTTTTTCCTTTGTTTCCTGGATGGTTTAAAATATTTCCTTTCCCCAGTGCACAAATATCATTCTTTTCTATTTGGTACACCATGGAATTTATTTCTTCTCCTTTGTGTCAAAGAGACTTGGCTGTCATCAAAGATTTTTCTAAATAGCAAAAGGGTAAATGTATCCCAAGGATAACCTTGATAAAGTATTCTTCCCTCAAGATCAATATGCCACCTAGGATCTCATAAGAAATTTAAGTTAAATAAATATAAATTGTTGCTCTAAAGAGATATTAATCTGTCATGAAGATAGCAGTGATGAATTTCTATTGAGCAATGAAATTAATCTCCCATATAAGTGTTCATTTTTGGTAATGTTACTATTAACCATAATAATGAGATAGAAGAGATATCCTTTGACTTTCATTTGTATTCTTAGAAAGACAACAATGAAAATACAATATATTTAATATATTTTAACAGCAGGAATAATATTTTTAGTAAGATAAAAACCTGATCATAGCCTTTAAAAAGGCTAGGAATGAGAAACAATAATTTTATAAAGTTATTAGATATAGGTCAAGAATATTCTGCTATGATTATCAGAAAAGTCAGCCAAAGACTTTATAAATCTTTTCAGAGAGAGGAGGAAAAAAGTGATTATTTTCTATAAAATAGAAATTATAATTAATTGCTAATAATTAGTGATGTCAGTAAAACCTGTGATTTGGGAAATAAAGAGAGCAATATTGGCTATATTTATATGCTTAGTTGGGCAGTAATTCTGTAGTACAAAAGCAGTAATGATTTGAACTCTTTTTAAAAAACAAATCATGATTTCTACTTACATTTACTGTCAATAAAAACCTGGGTGTATTTATATTAATTTGCTTATGAGGTATAACTTTAAAAGAACCACAGTTCATTTTAAGCCTAAAAGAGTAGACTATTATTTTTTGATCAAAATATCAAACAATAAGAAAAATAATTTGAAAAGAATACCATTCATTTTGAACAAATTTGAATGCTAGTTACAAAAATATTTCCAATCTGACTTTAAGAGAAATTTATAATATCAAATTATTTTAGAAAAATTCCTACAAAATTTCATGTGAGGGATTATCATTGGACTAATAAATGGAATGGAATCCCAATTTTGAGTTACCTTGTACTGAAAATATTAAAAATCATCAAATATTCACAGGTATATTTGAACTAATTTTCATTTCTCACTAGTTTTTTATGAAGAAAATATTTATAAATTGATAAGACCTTATGATTCTGCTCACCCCATGAATATACATTAGGGTTATAACTTTGGATAGTTCTTCAGGCCAGTAGTAATGCCTACATAAATATTTCTGTCTAGGTGATTTTAGTAAAAATAAAATTGCCCAGTCTCATATTCCTTGTTCGTAGAACACTAAGTTCTCTAAAAGATCTCTTTTAGTGGAAATCTATAAGGGGGAGACTATTGGAGTGTGAGAATGACAATTGAAGAATCAGAGGTTTCTGTAAATCATAAATTGAGAATGAACTTTGTCAATTTTTTTTATTAATATTTATTTTTTAGTTGTAGTTGTCAATACCTTTATTTTTTTGTGTGGTGCTGAGGATCGAACCCAGGGCCGCACACACACAAGGTGAGTGTTCTACTGCTGAGCCACAACCCCAGTCCCAAATTTGTGAATTTTTTATTTATGATTATTAAGATTTTTTAAGAGCAGTTTTATGTTCACAGCAGAATTGAAGGAAGAAGGTAGAGGAAGTTTTCATATATCCCCTGCCTTCACACATACAATCCTCCCCTATTATCAACATCCCACACCAGGGGGGTCCATTAGTTACAACTGATGAACTTACATGGACACATCACAATCATCATGTAACCTCATTGCAAGTTGGGGTTCACTCTTGGTGGTGTGCATTCCATGAGTTAAGACAAATATGTAAAAACACATATTCATCATCATAGTATTATACACAGTATTTTCATTGTTCTGAAAATACTCTGTGCTACACTTATTCATCTTTCTTTCCCCTAAACCCCTGACAACCAGTGATGTTTCTATTGTCCCCATATTTTTATATTTTTCAGAATGTCACATAGCTGAAATCATACAATATTGCTGCTTTCAGATTCCTCCATGCCTTTTTATGGTCTAGTAGGTCATTTCTTTTTATTACTAAATAGCATTCCATTGTGTGGATGATCCAGTTTTCCATTCACCTATTTAAGGACATCTTGAAAGAGTATATTTAATTTTGTAAGCAACTGCAAAACTGTCCTTCAAAGTGACTATACTATTTTTCTTTTCTACCAGCAATGAAGGAGAGTTCTTGTTGCTCTGCTTCCTTGTCAGCACTTGATGTCAATGGTTTTGATTTTTGGTCATCCAAATAGGTATGTGGTAGTGTCTCATCGATTTATTTGCAATTCCTTAATGAACTATGTAGCACATCCTTTCATATGCTTATTTTTCCATGTATACAATATTTCTTCTGTGATGAGTTGTCTCTTAAGAACCCATTAGAGCAATGTCATTAAAAGTTTGCAAAAATGGAAAATAATATGAGCAGATTTAAATTTTGAAGAGTACTTCTGATATTTGTCACTGTAATAATCTATGCTAAGATATCAGCTTGGTTAGGATGAGAGTGACTAGACGGATAACAGAGGAAAGACTCAAGAGAAATTTGGAAGGTAAAATTTTTTTTAATAACAATCATTTTATATTATGATATCAAAGTACGACTTTGAATTTAAAACATATAATTAAGATAAAAATAAGGACAGAATATTCATGACACTGGAGTAAGCAATAATTTGATATTATAGCGAACAATACAAAAAAGAACAGAGATGATGAATTATGTAAAATTAGAATGCTTATATGTATATCATGTATTTTTATATAAAATATGTATATTTTTCACTATTAAATATCCTGTGGCTTCCAGTGTAATCAAACGAATCTATAAAAATTATGACTTTCAACAATGCACACTATTTAGGTGGATTTTTCCAGTAATAGTGCCAAACTGATTGATGATGATATGCATAGTCTATGAAGTTTTCTTCTGTACTAACTCTGGGTTGATCATATGACTTGCTTTAGCCAATGAAAATTGCAAATATGACTTAAGCAAAAATTTAAAAAAACACTTGCACTGTGGGATTTTTCTTCCTTCTTTGCTGCTTCTGGGATCACTGTGACTGCCCCTAGAAGGAAGTTCAGGGTAGTTAGTCACCTGGAGGATGACTCACCATATGGAGCTTGAGCTCGTGTGTGGCCTGCAAGGCCAAGAACAACAATTGTCAGAGAAGTTCATGAAGTCATCTTAGACCAAACAGCCTCATTGAGATACTATCTGACCAAAGAGATACTAGACTGATTCAAGCCAGAACTGCCCAGCAAATATGCAGAATCATAGAAAATAATAAAGGTTTGCTATTTTTGATCATAAAGTTTTGAAATGTTTTTATACAGAAAAATCTAATTGATGTGTATTAATCACCTCTAGTACTTAGTAACATCCTAGAACCTAGTAGATTATCAATAAATCCTTGAGCAAGTCCAAAATCTTTATTTAATGACTTTATAATATTATATGTACTGATTAATTCCTAAAATTAATATTTTGAATAAATAAGCAAAGTTCCTACTAGAAATTGAGTTATCTCACATGATTTCTTTCTGTCTTGGTAACAGTTTTTAAATACTTCTAAACTTATGTGAGACTAATAAGCCATAAAGATCAAATGTCACTTTGATATTAATTTTGAAATTTTAGTTTGCATGAACTAACTGCTAGTAATTAATTCCAGGTATATTAGTCAACTTAGACTACTATAATGAAAGACCATAGATTTGGTGTATTAAACAAGAGATATTTATTTCTTATGGTTTTGAAGGCTGAAGTCCAAGGTCAGGGGGTGAACAGGGTTGGATTCTAGGTGAAGGCTCTCTAACTGGTCATGTCTTCACATGTTTTTTCCTTGGTAGATGCACAAAAAGAGAAAGGTCCTCTATCTCTCCCCGCCTTTTTCTAATAAGGGATTAACCCCAAGATGGGGGTTGCTGACGAACACTAATTACCTTCCCCAAATCTGCCTCCAAATACCATCACATTGGAGACTAGAATCTTAACACGAATTTGGGAGAACACATGCATTAAGTCCATAGCATCAGGGAAAGATATTTTGCACATGCATCTGTATACTCACTTAAAAATATTAACATTTGTATGTATATGTATATGCACACACACATAATCAAATCATACACATATAATGAAGAAGCATTCCCGCTCGTTATGTGCAAATACTGTCAGTATTACTACTATGACTAATGTGGGACCCCTTCTGAAATGGAAATCAAGTGTCAAATTATGAAAGGTGTGTTCTTATTTTAAACTAATCAAAAATTTGAATAATGGGAAATTGTGGACTGAGATAAATCAAAGAGAAAAAACTTTCTCACCACAAGACTCAATCATTTCAACCTCCACCCAAAGTCATTTTCTCTTTCTGCCACTATTGTCAAGAGTACATTCAGTTATGTGGAAGATGATGGGGCAGTATTTGTGGAATTCCTTAAGGATTCTGGAATAAGACAAATTACATGTTATTTACTGTTTTTAATTTTTTGATTAACCATGAATGCAGTGAAATATTTTAGCGTTTTGCAAGAAACTTAATTTATTATTTGGAAAATGGCTTAATGCAACATATTTGAAACATTTCAGTGATATATTCTTCACAGCAGAGAAGGATAGAAACATGTAACTTTGAGAATTGACCTTTCACCTTTAATTAATTCCAAGTCCCATGTTGCATATACATTCTCATCAATAATTTGGTCTATGTAATTTTAATGAAAATACTACTTAAAATTATTCATGGGTGGAACACTTATTGAAAAATTCTTTAAGAATTTCAATGCTGCCTTTTGAAAACTCCCATCATAAAGCTACACTCTAGATTTTGGGTGAAATAAGCTTGATAAAAATGATTTCATCTTATCAGTTGTCCAAAAAAGGTCATACTAAAGTGAATCATGAACTATTATAATTAATATTTTAAGATTAAATAAAAGAAATGTTGGCTGTTCTCATCTTATAAATTCCTAGTAAAGAAATGAATGCAATGGAATGATTAAGAAGTAGGTGCTCTTCTCTCTTGGGTTTCTCTGCACAGGGCATTTGATGCTCTCTCTGCCCACAGACTCAACTCATGTGCGCCTTCTCTTTTATCAGCAAGTCCTAAATTTTGCCCCTTGAAATTATCTGTTCAGGTGCAAAATGCCTTCAATTGCTGCAATTTGACAGGTAACTGATACAAATCATACATCCCTGGCACTATGTTCATGGTTGTTCTTAAAAAAAATTCCCCACCCCTAGACTTTCATCTATCTATCTATCTGTCTATCTATCTATCTATCTCTATCCACACACATAGATTCATAGACATATTTCTCTATAAATGCTACTTATCTATGGCTTACTTATCTTTTCCACCCTTATTAGCCTCTCTCCCTCTCAACTAGCTGTTGGCATCAACCCTATTTGTTTGCTTAAAGTCCACCATAAGATAAAATTGAAATTATTTATGCAATCATACACATTCCCCTATGTTCTGACTTTGCTTTCTGCTCTTGTTTTGTGTTTTTACTACTTCCACAAGCTGTTCTTTTTCATTCTGTTTTCTGAAACAAGATGCCATCCTCTCCACTTGATAAATGCACTCCTTCTTCAAGTCTCATTTTCACAGACTCTTTTCTGTTGCCTAGACAGGTTCATTCTTTTTCATTTTTCAGGACATTGTATATTTCTACAGAAGCACTATTCTGTCAGATAATAATGGTTAGTCAATTTCTTAAACATCTTTTTATTTCCAGTGCCTAATGTGTGGCCAGTATATAATTGATTTTTGCAGAGATAAAACTTTCACCCATATAATGACTCTAAATTCCAGGCTACAAATATGAGAAGGAAAAGAAAGTAAATCACTTACATTTTGCAAATGGTGCCACTTAAGTTTAAGGCATGCTTACTTGCTGCTTGCTATTAAATTGCTACATTTGTGCAAAGTCATTTGGCCTCTGGTGGACTCACTTTCTGTGCTATGCCTCCCATAATGAGGCTGCATGGACATCTAGCAATGAGAGAGGATAGAAAGAAAAGTGGTTAGGAAGGAATTGAGGAATCTGCTACTTGGCTTGTATCACTTCATGCATAATGGCTTCTGGAACTATACACAGCTGGGCAGGAAAAGCACTAGCTCTCAAAGGAGGTAAACAAATGCTAACCATTTTAATCCTTGCTGTGACTATGCAGGTAAAAACAACAACCACAACAATAAAGCAAAAACCCAACAAAGGAAAGCAATTGCTCCCTCTATACCAAGGAAATTTCAGCAGCCAAGACAGCTGCTTTCATCCAGCCACTGCTTTTCTGGTACATAAATATTGGGCCATCCCAGAAATTCTTGGCAGGCTGACCAGGAAGGTTTCTAATCTCACTGTCTACCCAAACTAACCATCTGGAAGTGGAACATGCTAAGATGAGTCACCTCTGTGTCAGACAGCCTGCTAGAGACTGGCACAAATAGCACTGTCCCAGATCAGAGTTCTGGTATTTTAAACATGGAATTGTGCAGTGGCTCCCACTGCTATAGGTACTGAAAGCTTGCTATTTTTGCTGGAATGGACTACTAATATTTATGCATGATTATTAGACTGAATTCCACTTATTAAAGTGTCAAGTTTCATTAAATCTGAAACTATGATTTTTTTATTTTAAAATAACAGTTTATACATTAACATGTTTAAACACATTTTCTGTATTCTTGCATAAAACAAACTTAAGTTCTCATCCAAAATATCTTACTTTATTTTACCTTATTCATACTACTTATTTCTTTATTTCGATATTATCAACAACAATGTGATGTACCTGTAATGTGAACAAGATGTCTACATCTTGAATTAGAGAACAATAAAGCCATTTCAAGAATAGCTCTATTGGTGGATGCAGTGGTGGAAGCTGTAATCTCATAGTTCTGGAGGCTGAGGCAGGAGGATCACAAATTCAAAGCCAATCTCAGCAACTTAGTGAGGTCCTGAGGAACTTAGCAAAACTCTGTATCTAAATAAAATATTAAAAATGGCTGGGGATGTGGCTAAGTGGTTAAGCACCCCTGGATTCAATCCAGGGTGTGTGTATGTGTGTGTGTGTGTATAAAGAGCACTCTATTTAAAAAATTAATATTTGCCCTCTCCTCCCCAAAATCTCATGAGAATTTGGTTGACAATGAGAAAAAATAAATCATGTGCAGTTGTCCCTCTATATCCATGTGGGATTGGTTCCAGAACACCTTGAATATACTAAAATGTGTGGAAGTTCAAGTCCCTTATATCAAATGCATGGTCTTCTCATATAACCTATGTACTTCCTCCTGTATACAGTAAGTAATCTATAAACTATTTGTAACAACAAATACCATGTAAAGTGTTGTTGTGCTATTATGCTTAGGGAATGGAGACAAGAAAAAAGGTTGGTACATGTTTATTACAGATACATTTTCCCCCAAGGATTTTCTATCTGAGGTTGGTTGAATCCTTGAATGTGAATCCTTATGGATAAGGAAATCAGGTTGTTCTAGATTCACTGATGTTGTCTGACATGTATTTTATTTTATCTTCATCTGTTTATAAGCTTTAAAAATGGTTCCCTATAGATCTAAGATTATCAAATAAGATTATTAGACAATTCCTCTTACTATAGCAATAGAAGTATACCCATATTTATAGCAGCACAATTCACAATTGCCAAACTATTGTATTAACCTTGGGTTCATCAACAAATGAATAAATAAAGAAAATGTGACACACACACACACACACATACACACACACAGTGTGGAGTTTTATTCAGTCACAAAGAAACATAAAATTATGTCTTGCAGGGAAATGGATGGAACTTAAAACTATTATAAGTGAAATAATACAAACTCAGAAGGTCAAGGGTGGCAGATTTTCTCATATGTGGAAGTTACAGAGGAAAAAGAAAAAGAATGGTGGCTGGAGCAGGTGGGACAGGGAGTCTCATGAAAATCCAAGGGAGATCAGTAGACTAGAAGAAAGGGACCTGGGGAAGGAAGGAGAGGAGGCAAAAGGGAAATACAGGAGAATGATTTGGCCAAATTATGTTGTTATATTTTGTGCATGTATGAATATGAAACAGCAAGTCCCACCATTATGTACAAGAATAATGCACCCATGAAAAAATATGGAAAGAATGAAAAATAGAGTTTGTGATGATGATGATGTTGATGACGATGATGATGATGATGATGATGATAATAATAACCACATACAAACACTAGCACCAGTTCAGAAAAACAAATATCCATCTAAAATGATCTATTCTACCCTACTACGAAGAGAAAGAACCAGTTTTGGCTCTTACCTTTAACCTTCATAAAGCTATGCTTCCTTCTGAGAGTTCTCTGCTGGAGCACTCTGCTTATGATATGGCTTGAGACCATATCACAAAATTCCTTGGTGATGGCATGTTCATTCTACGTAGATAGTTTAATGACTATGTGTATAATTTAAGCGACAGTGTTCTTGATAATTTAAAAATGAAGGGTGGAAGAAATGAAAAAGTGAAAAGTAAGGGAGTTAGAAAAAGAGGAAAAAAAGAAAGAATGAAGAAAAAAAGGAAAGGAGGGAGAGAGAGAGAAAGGAAAGAAGGAATGAAGGAAGTGTTTTAATCAGCCTTTTCCCTGCAGTGACTAAAAGACTTGATAAGAACAATTTGAGGAGGAAAAGTTTATTTGGGGGCACATGGCTTCAGAGGTCTCAGTCATAGATGGCTGAAAATTCATTCCTTAAGGCCTGGGGTGAGGCAGAACATCATGGTGGAAGAGTGTGGTGGAGAAAAGCAACTGAGAACATGGCACCAGGAAGTGGAGAGAGAGTTCCCTCATCACAACAAAATATAAACCCCAAAGGCAGGACTCCTAGGGAACTGTCACCTCCTTCCACACCCCACCAGTCTACAGTTACCACCCAGTTAATCCCTATCACGGGATTAATGCACAGATTAGGTCAAGGCTGTCATAACCCAATCATTTCACCTCTGAACTTTCTTGCATTGTCTCAACATTACCTTTGGGGGGACACCTAACATCTAAACCATAACAGGAAGGAAGGAAAGAAATCTAAGTCTGAAACTAGACAGTATCTTTTGTCACTGTGCTCTGATGCCAAAATCACACCACCTGCACTGGGCTAGAGCAGGAGTGTTCTTGTCAGGAATTCTGTGCTGGTGTGATTTGGTTGACACTGCCACATCAGCAGCAGCAAGGAGCAGTGACAGTAGAGATGGCAGCAGGAAATGGCCCTGGTGGAACTGATGAGGGAATTTCATATGGGTTACCCAGCAACAGAGGTCTTAGAATGGAGGACTTACACAATCATGTACATGAGAAATACCTTTAGGGCTTTGTCTAATATAGAGTAGGAAGATAAAGGTACTATATTATATTTCTAAGGAAATTGTTTAAATTATTTTTAACACGGCATCATTATTATATCTAGAGCAATATGATCGAAGGAAATAAAATATATTGACAAAAAATTTTTCCAAAGAAATTATAATGATAAAAATGAGACTTAATATTATACTACTTACCCTGATTCAAACTTTATACAATGTATACATGCCTGAATATTATATTGAACCTTATAAAATGTATAATCACATATGTCAATCAAAAATAAGGCAAAATTAAATGAAATACAGTTTTAAAAGTGATTTCTTGGAAAAATTACTTATATTCAGAAAGGACATAAAGCCCAAAGCCAATGTCTACACTTGAGAGTTCATTCATTAATAATTGGTGTAAAATATTTGTGGGAATTAGACCTATTTTAGTGCCTCTAACATTGCAGTACGATTTTTTCTGCCCTATCCCTTAATAAATAAAACAACCATATGAAGTCTACTAGATATGGCATGGCCTTACTTGTTGATGATTAGTTTGCAATTTTCTTACAAAATATGCTAGTCAGCTTTTCATCACTGTGACAAAATATCTGAGAAAATCTATAAAGAGGAAAGCTTTATTTTGGATCGAATTTCAGAAGTTTCAGTCCATGGTTGGCTGTCCCTATAACTTTTGGGCCTGTGGTGACAGGGCATCACAGTGGGCCACATGTGGAGGAATGAATCTTCTCATCTCATGGTAGCTGCAAAGAACAGAAGCAGAACAATGGGAGTATCTTCCACTATCCCTTTCGAGGACATTCCCTTCACTAACCTAAATTTCTTCTACTGGAACCCATCACCTAAAAGTTCCACCACCTCCAAATACTGCCACAGGCTAATGACCAATCCTTCAACAAATGGATTTTGGGGTACATTCCAGTTGCTGACCAGGGCATAGAACATGCATTTTCTGTCTTTAAAAGTTTACTTAATAATTATGAGTTTGTTAAAAGAAAATTAAAATTCTTCTTTCTTGACAGACCTTACTGATTAAAACTAAACCTCATTCTTAAGATGGGAGAAATGCCTGGTAAGCACAGGTGGGTGTTTTAACTCTCACCCATTTCAGCTTAGGGGTTTCATAGTAACTAAAAGCAATTTCCTTTGAACTTTCCAGTGACCTTTATGAGATTAGGTATTGGCAGCTCAAGTCTACTTCCTAGAGGATCTGGCCATATTTCAAAAGCACCAGCATAATTGGCACTCCTTCCAATAACCTTTTCAGAGTCACAAGGTTAAGTGGAAACAGGGACCAAACCAAACACTCAGAATGATCTTCCTTGCACCAGATTAAAGCTGTTTTTCACTTGTTTATTTGTTTGTTTGTTTGTTTTGTTTTACGTGGTGATTATTTTTCATAAAGGGAGATTTGCCTATATTTCTGTGGACAAAAGAAGTTCATAAATAAGGAGGTATGTTAAAGTTAATTCAACCATTACATCTATTTTCTACGCTATTCACAATCACTGCAAACTATTGGGGACAAAATTACCAATCTGAGCACAAAATATCAATTTATTAAGTCTCTTCATGGCAAAAACGCTACAGAATGATATAGCTAAGTGTTGAATATGGAAAAAAAATCACAGGAGTTTTTTTCCCTTTCCTTGCTTGTAAACAAATGGCATGAAAATCATAAGACTGACAAAGTATTATTCTGTAATTAGTGGAATGTACCATAGTAAATTAATTGGAGATAGGTGGGGATGGTGTGTGTGTGTGTGTGTATGCGTGTGCTACATGCATATCCCAGGTGTAGAGAGAGTTGAATTGCTCCTGCTTCTGGCCCAATGTGTTTTACCATCTGGACCGCTGCTAACTGCTGGAAGTACCCCCTTCTTCCCAAAGGGGGGTGGGGAACGAATGCTTTTGAATACTTCTTTATGCCTGTTTAAACATCAATTTCTGACTGTGCAGTGTTCCCTCCCCCTCCTCCTCATTTCCCTCCCTGCAACTAATCTGACAAGGAGAAAGAAAGAAAGAAATCTTACATCTACCACATTTCCATTATGATCCCCAGTGTGGTGCCATTAAATAGTCCCCTTTCTGAGTGGCTCTAATTGGCCAATATATGGTGCTTTCTATTGATGCATTTTGGTCACCCCGGAGTTCGATATACTTACATGTATATAATTCATCATGTGAAGGTCACTCTCTTCACCCTTATTGTTCGCTGTTTAAATTGTTATTCTACGTGAATTTCCATGTAATTAATCGGTTTGGTCACAATTTTAAGCACTTCGGAAAGACAAAGGGAAAATTGAAAGAAGCCGCATTTGTGAATTGGTTTACATTCAGAAAGATTGCTTGTCGGTCCCCTGGACCACCAGATGTCAGCCTAAATTGAAGAATAGAAAAGAAACCGTGTATCATAACGTTGCTGTCTCGTGTGCCAGATGGAGTTTTACACAACCCTGCAGGAAGAGTTAGCCAGCAGTAGTTAAAATTCAGTGTCAGAAATGGCACAAGTGACACTGCATGCACGGTAGCATTTTTGATTATGGAACTTAATTGTATCATAGATCATTGATGGCTTAATTTATGAGGATTGATTTTGTTAATTCAAGCAGTTCAAAAGTCACTGTTAAAGCTTTAGTCCATTTAATTGTATCTGACTTAAGCTTTACTCATGCTATCAGAAGACAAATGGCTGTATAGAGGGAATGCATTTTTATTTATTTTTTGCTGTTTGTCCATTTACTTCTCCACGTGTCACTTACTGGGATTTACATTTCAATGAGCACAATTAGGTACATGAAGCAGATTTTTTTTTGTCTTTCAGTTAAGCTTTAAATAAATTCAAATAATAAACTATGTTAAAATGTGTCACTTTTGATTTTATAACAATAGAATTATAACTACTATAAAATATTAAGGTTTTCCTCTAAAAGTTATGGATGGCTTCAAACCAGGAGATTACAGATGTTACTCCTTAGGACTAAATGTCTGTGTTTTGGACTAACCGAACAGAAGTAGTCTGCTAGATTTCATTAATATATGCAACATTAAACATCTAGGGAAATTCCATTAACACATTCATTAAGAAAAGCAGTCAGAAATAAAATTAGAGTGATCTTACTTATCCTTGTCTTTTGAATTTAACATGTGGGGATGAGTAATAGATTGAATAACAGGTAAATGAAGTTAAAAGACTGTGTGTGTGTGTGTGTGTGTGTGTGTGAGAGAGAGAGAGAGAGAGAGAGAGAGTTTTGCCTTGATAGATTATTTAGGATTCAATCTTGCTCAGGCTGGTGCTCACTACTGATGTATCAATGAAACAAGGTTTTTCTACCTCTGCTTCTTCAGTTTCTTCCTGAATTTTTAGCCCTGACATTTATTTGAACACAACAGTCAGGTTATTATTTTTTTTATCCCACTGCTATTAAAGATAAGTTCCTTTTGAAGCCAATGATAATGATAATAAAACCTCATATTTGTTTATCATTTTGAGAATTAATAGAGCTTGAAATTCTCTACAGACATGATCTCATTGACCTTGTAATAAAGTTCTTTTTGACTTAGTGCGTGTGAATTTCAAAAAGGTTAAAGACTATTCCACAGTTGCCCATTGTATCAGTGGCAGAATGAAATCCTGCTCCATATGCTATCTCAACAGTGGTGTTGACATCTGAATGTTTTTAAGTGCGAAAAGCAGAAAAATTAACAAAATGAAATCTGAAGGCTTAGGTTTGATTAGGTCCCACATATTAGATTTATATATTTTGAATCTCATACATTTGATATGGGTGTCTTCCTTTTTAACAAACATTGTGATAACCCAGAGGCTTGTTAATTTCCAGCAAATTGTAAGTGGTAGGGTACAGATTTTGTATTATTTTTGAAATAAATAAACTTCAAATAGTAGGAATGCTAATGTCTTAAAGAAGATAGAATATTCTTACATGATGTAAGATATTAGGAAATAACATATATTAGGAAACGGAAAGAATATATTTGATATTTATAGCTTCAGGAATAAATTAAAAAGAAGATTGACATAATTCCAATATAAGACTATCCAAGTGATTCTTATCAATAGGCTGCATGTGAAATTGTGTGCCCTGCTTCCATGGGTGTGATTAGACGGAATCTGGACATATGCCTTCAGGCACATGTATGGAATGTTTAACACACATGATAGTTTTTGCTTCTGTGTATTCTGTGTTATTCCTCTAAAAGGAGTGTAAGAAGTACTTGGGGTTTTCCCTTATCTGTCTGTGACCTAAAGTCTCAAGTCACAAACTAAAAAGAAAAAAGAAGTTTCTGACTAAGTAGAAGTCACAAAGTAGAGAATTGTAGGATATGAATCATTCTGAATTCCGAGTCATTGGTTAGATCACACGGAGCTTTGAGAATTTCCTGAAAGACCTGTTAACCCAGATCTCTAAATAGCCTTCATGCAAATGAAAATCAGAATTGCTGGGCTATTCCCCTTTTTCACGTGATCCAGAAATAGCCTAAGTCTACACCACAGATAGATGCGTGTAGTGATTTCCCTCCAAATCAATATTGCATGGCAATAAATGCTTTTTGGTTCCAATCCTCTTTCCTTCTACATCTTCAGTCAAGCAAAATACTTCTTAAAATTAATTCCATCCTCTTTGCTCTCTGCTCATCCACCTTCCCATGATGCAACCCTATAGCTTCCTTTTTTCTCTCTCCACCCTCAAAATTATTCATCAATCATCTGTTGTCAGGAACTAGAGGGGGGATTCCATGGGAGTTACCCACCAAGGGAACCATTTTCAAAGACACACTCGTATTAATTTAAAAGAGATGTTACCCCCCAAGGGTAACTCCCTTGGAGTCTGAGGTCCAGCAAGGGCTGCAGACACAGCGTGGTTAGTGCTTTATCAGAGGAACAGGGAAGTGTTAGAGAGCTGAGTAAAGGGAGCACAACATTCTTTCCTGGAAGCAAGGCAGGGCTGGGAAGGACCAGGCAGAGCAGCCGCAGGGCATGGTTAACATGTTTTCGCATGATTACTTTGAAAGACATTTTAGCTGGTGAAGATTCATATTCTGAAAAACACAGACAATGTTTAGCTGGGCACAGTGACACAGGCCTGTAATCCCAGAGACTCAGGAGGCGGGACACTGAAAGTTCAAAGCCAGGCTTAGCAACTTAGTGAGATGCTATCTTGGGAAAAAAGAAAAAAAAGGAAGTTGTTGGGGGATGTGGCTCAGTGGGCAAGTATTGCTAGATTCAATCCCTGGTACAAAATACACAAACACACACACACACGTGTGTGTGTGTGTATGTGAGTGTGTGTGTGTGTATACACACACACACACACTCACATACACATATAAAGAAGACTGTTGAAGAATGACATGCTTACAGCATTGTAGGAAAAGGGTAGACCTCGAACTTGGCTTCCGTTATTCTCCTTTAACTTACAAAGCTTCTTTCAATATGCGGTCTTTCATTTTTTAACCCCTATCTAATACCTAGTCAATGCTAAACTCTGAGGAGATAGTACATCTCCAATATCTGAACACTGCCATTCAGTTTCCTTTCATTCTCTGTAAATCTCACAAGTTTCTTTTTTCTTTCTTTTTTAACCTGTCATGACTCAAAGAAGTTAGGGGCTCTAATTTTCACTGCCCTTTAATGTCATTTTAAGAGTCTTTTCTAACGTTCATTTGCAAAGACACACTCATATTAATTTAAAGGAGATATCTGGGTGAGTCTCATGTGATATCTCCTGGTGTAGGCTGACTAAGGATGTCTGGTCTTCTGTGTTGTATGTAACCAAAGCCACAGGATAGACTTCTATACTAACACAGGGCGAATAGTATGGTACATATTAACTTAACATAATCTATTATAGGTGAAACTTCCATCTTCCCTTGGTAGCAGTTTTTTGTATTATCTTTCATTGGGATGGACTGTAGGATAAAGTTAAAGTTGTTTTTATTTGTTCCTTTTAGTTATATATGACAGTAGAATGTATTTTGACCTTTCATACATACATGGAGTATAACTTCCCGTTATTGTGGTTGTACATGATGTGAAGTTACACTGGTTGTGTATTCATATATGAACATAGGAAAGTTATGTCCTATTCATTCTGTTCTCTTTTCCTTTCCCCTCCCCCTCTCTTCCCTTCATTTCCCTTTGTCGAATTCAATGTACTTCTATACTTCCAGTCCCTACCCTCCCTTGTTACGGGTTAGCATCCACATATTAGAGAGAATATTCTGCCTTTGGTTTGGGGAGACTGTCTTATTGCAGTAACCTGATATTCTCCAGTATCATCCATTTACCAGAAAATGTCATAATTTTATTCTTCTTTATGGCTGACTAATATTCCAATGTGTACATATACCACAATTTTCTTTATCCATTCAGCAGTTGAAAGGCACTTAGGTTAGTTCTATAGCTTGACTGTTGTGAATTGAGCTACTATGAATATTGATGTGCTGCATCATTATAGTATTCTGATTTTATGTCCTTTGGGTATATGCTGAGGAGTGGGATAACTGGGTCAACTGGTGATTCCATCCCAAGTTTTCTGAGGAATCTCCATATTGCTCTTCAGAGTGGTTGCACCAATTTGCACTCCCACCAGAAATGTGTGAGTGAATTTTTTCCCCAAATCCTTGCCATTTATTATTACTTGTATTCTTGACAATTGCCATTGTGACTTGAGTGAGATTAAATTAAAATTAAATTTTAATGTGCATTTCTCTAATTGCTAGTGATATTGAATATTTTTCATAGTTTTTTGACGATTTATATTTCTTCTTCTGTGAAGTGTGGGTCAGTTCCTTTGCTCATTTTTTTTGGTGTTAAGTTTTTTGAGTTTTTACATATTCTAGAATTTAATGCTCTATCTGAGGTGTAGGTGGCAAAGATTTTCTCCCATTCTGTAGGCTATCTCATGTTCTTGATTGTTTCCTTTGCTATGAAGAAGCTTTATAATTTGAGTCCATCACATTTATTGATTCTTGATTTTACTTCTTGCACTTCAGGAGTCTTATTGAGGAATTCAGTTCTTAAACTGATATGATTGAGATTTGGGCCATCTTTGTTTTCTAGTAGATACAAAGTCTCTGGTCTGAAGCCTAGGTACTTGATCCACTTTGAGTTGAGTTTTGTTCAGTTTTGCTCAGATAAGGGTCTAATTTCATTTTGTTACATATGGATTTCCAGTTTTCATAGCACCATTTATTGAGAAGCAGATCTTTTCTCCAATGTATGTTTATGGCACCTTTGTCTAATATGAGATGACTGTATTTATGTGGGTTTGTCTCTGTGTCTTCTATTCTGTACCAGTGGTCTTCATGTCTGTTTTGGTGCCAATACCAGGGTGTTTTTGTTACTATACCCCTGTAGTATGATTTAAGATCAACTGTGATGCCTTCTGCTTCACTTTTCTTGTTGAGGATTGCTTTGCTATTCTGGGCCTCTTATTTTTCCAAATGAATTTCATGACTGCTTTTTCTATTTCTGTGAAGAGTATCATTGGAACCTTAATAAGAATTGCATTAAATCTCTACAGTGTTTTGGGTAGTATGGTCATTTTGACAATGTTAATTCTGCCTATCCAAGAACATGGGAAATCTTTCCATTTTCTAAGATCTTCTTTGATTTCTTTAGTGTTCTGCAGTTTTCATTGTAGAGGTCTTTCATCTCTTTTGTTAGATTGATTCCCAAATATTTTATTTTCTTTGAGGCTATTGTGAATGGGATAGTTTTCCAGATTTCTGTTTCAGCTCATTCATTATTGATGCATACCAGAGACTTTGTATCTACTGATTTATGATGTTCATTATTTTATATCCTGCTATGTTGCTGAATTCATTTATGAGTTCCAGAAGCCTTCTGGTGGAGTTTTTTGTGTCTTTTAAGTACAGAGTCATGTCATCAGCAAATACTGATAGTTTGGGCTTCTGTTTTCCTATCCATATCCTTTAATTTCTTTCTTCTAATTGCTATGGTTAGAGTTTACAGTATTATGTTAAATAAAAGTGGTGAAAGATGGCATCCCTGTCTTGTTCCAGTTTTTATAAGGAATGCTCTCAATTTTTCTCCATTTAGAATGATGTTGGCCTTGGATTTAGTTTATATAGCTTTTATAATGTTGAGTTATGTTCCTGCTCTCCGTGGTTTTTCTAGTGTTTTGAACATGAATGGATGCTGTATTTTGTCAAATGCTTTTTCTGCATCTATTGAGATTATCATGTAATTATTTTCTTTAAATCTACTGATGTGATGAATTATATGTATTGATTTCCATATATTAAACCAGCCTTCCATCCCAGGAGTGAACCCCAATTGATCATGGTTCACTATGTTTTTAATATGTTTTTGCATGTGATTTTCCAGTATTATATCAAGAAGTTTTGCATCTATGTTCATCAGGAATATTGGTGTAAAAATTTTCTTTCCTTGATGGGTCTTTGGTTTGGGGATCAGGATGATATTAGCTTTATAGAATGAGTTTGAAAAGGTTCCTCATTTTCTATTTCATGGAATAATTTGAGGAGGATTGATATTAACTCATCTTTGAAGGTCTAGTAGAACTCAGCTGAAACTGAATTCTGACCAACTCCGTCCAGTCCTGGCCTTTTCTTGGTTGATAGGCTTTTGATGGTGTCTTCTATTTCATTGTTTGAAATTAATCTGCTTAAATTTTCTATGTCCTCCTGATTCAATGTGGGTAGATCATATGTCTCTAGAAATTTTTCAAAGTCTTCAAGATTTTCTATTAAAGTATAAATTTTTATAAGATTTTCTATTAGCATATAAATTTTCAAAATTCTGATTATTGGAACTGTCTCAGTAGTTCCTGTTGTGATACTTTCTTTTTCATTATGAATTTTAGTAACTTGAGTTTTCCCTCTCTTTCTCCTTGTTAGCTTGGTTAAGGGTTTGTTAATTTTTTTTTCAAAAAATTTTGTTTTGTTTTGTTGTTTTTTTGGATTATTTCTTTTGTTTCAATTTCAGCTCTGATTTTAATTATTTCCTGTCTTCTACTGCTTTTGACATTGATTTGTTCTTTTTCTAGGGCTTTGAGATGTAATGTTAGGTCATTTATTTTTTGACTTTCTATTTTTTAAATGAATGGGTTCCATGCAATGAACTTTCCTCTTGGCACTGCCTCCATAGTGTCCCAGAGATTTTAATATGTTATATCTCTATTCTCATTACTTCTAAATATTCTTTCATTTTATCCATGATTTATTCTGCTATCTATTCATAATTCAATAACATATTATTTAGTCTCCAGGTATTCGAGTATCTTTTGTTATTTTATTGTTGATTTCTAATTTTATTCCATGAGAGTTGCTTTGAGGTATAGATGGTCTATTTTAGAGAAGGATCCATGTGCTTCTGAGAAGAAAGTGTATTCAGTCATTGATGGATGAAATATTCTCTCTATATATGTAAGTAAAGTTTAAATTATTAATTTTATATTTTATTTCTGTAACTTCTTTGTTTAGTTTTGTTTGGAGGATCTATCCAGTGGTGAGAAAGGTCATCCAGTATTATTGTTGTAGTCTATTTGCTTCTTAAAATTAAGAAGGGTTTGTTTGATGTACATAAATGCTACATTGTTTGGGGCATAAATATTTATAATTTTATGTCTTATTGAGGTATAATTCCCTTAAGCAGTATGAAATGGATTTCTTGGTCCCTTCTGATTAACTTTGGCTTGAAGTCCACTTTATCTGATAAGAGGATAGAGAGTCCTGCTTGTTTATGCAATCTATGTGGTTGATATCTTTTCCCGCTCTTTTACCTTCAGTCTGTGGATATCTTTGTCTCTGAAGTGAGTCTCTTGGAGATAGCATATTGTTGGGCCTCATTTTTTAATCCAATCTGCCAGTCTATGTCTTTTGATTGATGGGTTTAGGCCATTAACTTTCAATGTTATGATTCAGAAATAATTTTATTCCCTGTCATTTTGATTTATTTCTGGTTTATAATTTGAATTAATTTCTCTGTTGATTGACTTTTCCTTTAGTGTAGTTCCTCCCTCTCCTGGTTTTCACTTTTACTTTTCATTTCTTCTTCATGAAATATTTTGTTGAGAATGTTCTGTAGTGCAGGCTTTCTAGTTGTGCATTCTTTTAACTTTTATTTATCATGGAAAGTCTTTATTTAATCTTCAAATTAGAAGCTTAATTTTGCAAGGTATAGTTTTCCTGGTTGGCATCCATTTACTTGCAGAGCTTGGTGTATCTTATTCCATGACCTCCTAGTTCAAGGGTCTGGGTTGAGAAATCAGTTAAGATTCATTTCTGTTTCCCTCTGAAAGTAATTTCATATTTTTCTCTGGCAGCCTTTACAATTCTATCCTTATTCTGTATGTTGGCCATTTTCATGATAATGTGCCTTGGTGTAATTTCGTATATTTGTGGTTCTGTAAGCCTCCTGTGTTTTATTTTCCATTTTATTCTTAAGGTTTGGCAAATTTTCTAATATTATTTCATTGAAAAAATTGTCCATTCCTTTCATTGGTATCTCTGAACCTTCATCTATCCCAATAAATCTTAAATTTGTTCTTCTCAGGTTAGTCTTTATTTCATGAAAGTTCTGTTCATGGTCTTTTAACATCGTTTCTTCGTGGTCAACTTTGTTTTCAAGATTATTTATTTTGTCATTGCCTGAAATTGTGTTCCATGTGATCTAGTCTATTGGTGATGCTTTAAGTTGAACTTTTAGTTTTGTTTATTGATTCATTCATTTTGAGAATTTCTGCTTGTTTTTCTCAGAATCTCTATTTCTTTATTGAAGTGATCCTTCACTTTCTATATTGTCTCTCTGATTTCATTTCTTATATAATCCTTTACTTAAAATATGAGTTTAACTATGCATATTCTAAACTCTTTCTCTGACATTTTTCCACTGTGGTGTCAATGGACTCTGTTATGAGTATCTTGGTTTATTTGTGACAATTCATTCCCCTACTTTTTCATGTTGTTTGTGTATCTAACTATCTAACAATATGGATCTGAGGCAGTAGAGTTTCTATCCTGTGGACTTACACTGTCCCTGAAGGTTTCCAGTATCTCACTGTTTAGGAGGAGACAAATAATAACAACAACTAATACAAAGAGTATATAGCATTAAACCAAATAGTTTCTACTATGAAGTCCACAATGCTAATTATCACAATAAACAGAAAGTATATGATCAGTTTATTGCCTATAACAAAAACATCAAGTTTGCAAAAGGGCTTACAATTTCAAATGATGAGCAGAGAGAGAAAAGCAATGATATAGGATATGATGATTATGAAGGAGGAGGAAAGGAAATACAAGTTAAAATTATAGGAAGAGTGAAAGGGAAAAATAGAGATTGGCTGTTAGTGGAACAAAAGAATGAAAGAGAATCTAGGAAAGTAGATAGGTAAGAGAAAATATGCATATCTTAAGTAAAAAATTTAAAAATTGAAAATAAAAATAAAATAACACAAAATAAAACTAAAATATACTATCAAACTTCCTAGTCTTCAAAAAAACTGATCCTTAAAAATAACTGGCTTCCAAAATGCTAGAAATGAGAATAAAAATATGAGTCTGTATAAATGTTTATGTACCATTAAGATTGCAATTAAACAGAGAAAAGAAACAAAACAACAAAAAAGAAAAAAGAGCAAACAAATAATCTTGATGAAAAGTTAAAGAAGTCTTTCAGTTGAAGTGGGAAAGATTCTCAACTTCTGTTCTCAGCAGTTTTAGGTGGGGTTGTCTGAAGCATGATGTACCACCCTCTGGATTGCTTTAGTAAGAATTCTCATAGGTGGAATTCCTGGAGGCATGGTTTAGGTTTAGGTGGGCTCCAGGGTCTTTGCTGAATGGCAACCAGTCTGGAGACTTTAAATCAGTGTACCTCCAGTACCCAGTAATTTTCAGTCCATGCTGGAAGACTGTACCCCTGATATCTCCCCTGAGTTCCACTCTTGTGGAGGAGGAGCAAAATTTTAGTCCCCTACATTACCTGTAGCCCCCACATTTCCTGGTCTTAGATTCACTCTCCAAATTCAATTTTTCCTGCTCCTGCCCTTGCAAATTTATTACCAGATACTTCTATCCCAGCTGGTCTCTCAAGCAGCTGGATTGGAGAGGGAGGAGCAGATATGGGTATGTTTCCATGACAGGTTGTTCCTGTGTAAACCTTTCTTCATGTTCGATTTTCTCCTGGTCTTTTAAGCACACTCTAAGTCATGCAGGGTATGTTCACTCTGCCTGTATTCAGGCCAAATTCAGGTTTGCAAGAATTGGCTCCCACACTGCAGCTGCAAAAGGATTTCTTCCTCTGTCCTCTGCACACTGCCTGGAGAGATGGTGGCTTCTTTCCTGCATATGGATATTGTGTAGCACATCTTTCAGGTTTGCTGGGCAATGTCCTTGATCTCTAAATGATCTGACACAGACATGCCTCAAACCTCCTAAAAATCTAGGTTCCTTTATTTCCCTTGTTCCTCCACTTTGCTCACAGAGGGACCCCTCTGTCTGGTGCTTTTGGTCCAGCTGCACCAGTGGCTGTCCCACTGGGGATTTCTTCCTTATTTTATTATATCCAATTTCTTGAGTCCCCGATTGGCTTTGAATGTCCAGTTTTCAGTTCCATGAAGTCCCTTCCCATTTTGGTTTGTTCACTCACCTTGCTGAGAAGCTGCCTGTCTGCTTTCTTGGTTTCACACCACGGAGCAGCCAGGAAAGCAACCTCCTCTATTCTGCCATCTTGAAAGTCCCAAGTTAAAATTCATAATGAACACACCAGACCCTTGATTAATGTCTTACTACATGCACATTTATACTCATCTTCTGATGTGTGAGACACAACATGTCATCCTAAATTGAGATGAATTCTTGAGCCAAAGGCAATTAAGAAGAGATACAGGACAGCCTTCTGCCCTGCCTCTATTTGCCACAAATATAGTTGTACATGTACAAACACAAATGGTATCCTTACCAAGGAGAGCAAAGTTAACCACTGAGAACCACCCTCTGTCCTTATGGGCTTAGCGATAGCTCCAAAGGAATCTACACTAATAAACTAAACCAAACAGCCTTATCTGCCAGTTGTTCTCTTTCCCCTGTAGATCCAACATTCTCTTCTTTTGTCTTTCCCTTCTCTAAAAATGTACTGTTCTTGAAGATGTTTAAAAAACTTAAATTTAAAGCCGCTTCTTGGCAATGCACTCATTCCCTTGGATGACTCCTGTGCATTTGAAATATACATGTTTATAAGCCTATGTATTTTTTTTCTTATGTAAGTCTATATTTTGTTACAGAGGTTCATTCCAAATTTTTTTTTAAAGCTGAAAAAGATATTTTTCCACTCCCATAGCTGTCATGTAAACATGCTTACATGTGCCCACATGTACACATATACCTTTCTATTCAAGGTCATAGACACACTTGGTATTTGCATAATGAGCCAAGATCCCTTCTAACTTCCAGTTTATACATCTTCCTTCACCTATCCTGTCATATTCATTTATTTTATCTTATACCTCTATATGTCCCACTCATCCTTTCAGTTCCATAAGGAATTGTTCCTTGATAGTGTCCCACTCTTCAGGGAGTATTTGGTCTTTCCCACTCCCTACTATGTACATAATCGAGTTCAGTGGTTAACTTTGCTCTCCTTGGTAAGGATACCTTTTTCCTTTGTAAATGTAAACCCTGCTTTGAGGGAAACAAAAACAAGGCAGAGATCTCTTCTGTATCGTTTCTTCTTAATTGCTCACAGTACCAGTAACTTGTCAGTAGTCTCTGAAAAGTGAGGTGAACTCCTACTTAGTAGGAAGAGTGTCATGTTTACCTCTGAAACCCTTTGTATCTGCTTAGCATGTAATAGATGCTCAAATATCAATTGAAAAAAATAATTACACAACTTGATTGAAACCAGTTACTATCCTAAACTTTGATAATATTTCTAAATGCTTGCATTGTCACTGATTAGTTTTTAACCATTGGGCATACTCCAAAGCTAAATTTTCATAGCATGTTTGAGCTACTGTTAGATTTATTCACAGATTTCCAGGTATACATACCTTAGTTTTAGAATTATAGTATTTGAAAATTATTCTTCATATTTAAAAGCCCTGACTTAGGAAATGCTAAATAGTGCACTGATTTCTTTTATATATCAATAGAAATTAATTTGATAATTTTATTTGGAAGGAAATTGCATGCTGAGAAGATATTTTCTTTTTATTGAATTCACTATGTCCATTTCAAGCTTTAGGAAAGGGAAACTAAGAAAAAAAAATTACTTAAATTGAATAAGCAAGCTACAGATCAGTGAGAAAGAACCTAACTAACCTTTGAAGATCCCCTTGCCTTCAGTTTTTTTTCCATTAAAAGGGTAGAAGGCATTGAAATTGCATAAATAATGCTAATTAATATTTAATGAGTGATTGACCAAATGCCAGATGTGAACCTACCGTGACCAAAACCAAGGAAATATCTTTCAATGGTTTTCACAGCTCATGTCTTTTGGGAATCATTTTTCAAATAGGCTATTAAACTTTTCCTAGCTTTCATAATCAGGCATTTACCTTCTGATTCTACATTATATGAGAAATAACAATCTTCAGATTTATAATCAATGAACCAATAATCATGTCTCACGGAAGTATAACATTGTATACCTTAAAGCTGCAGGAAACACAATTTAAATTGGGCTATGATATTTTGACTGCTAAAGAGAAATAGTCCTAGAGTATAATGAAGCCTTTCTATTTAGATAATTCCCTCTCTTAACAACTTTATTTTCATCAATTGCTTCACAATGTCTTATTTATAGACAGATACTACTAAGATGTCCCAATTAAAAATTTCACTTTTAAGTGTTGAAACTCTTGGTATTTCCTTTTGTGCTTATGATTTTTTTAAGGTTTCTCCACACTAGTTATTTTGTCCCTTTCTTTTAAATATCATTGCTTTATATTACTTATTGCATAGTTTTAACTAATAAGGGACAGCTATAGCTTGGGTTGCCTGGAAAGCTTGCTCTGAGATAAAAATTCTGTTTAGTAACTTTGTTAGAAAATAGTCTCTGGATTAAGAACTGTGAAAGGGAAGGGTGATATCTATGTCACCTGTGATGCTGTAACAGAGTATCATGGACTAGCTTCACAGTTTTGAAGGCTGGAGATCCAAGTTCAGGATGTAAGTATGGTGGAGTTCTATGGATGGCCTTCTTCCTGGTACCTGGCTGGCATCTTCTCTCTGTGTTCAGGATCTCTTGTATAATGGCAGCAGAGCCCTAATGACAAATTACTTATCAAAGTCCTTACCTCCTAATACCTCACAGTGAGAGTTGCGATTTCAACAGATGAATATTGGAGGAGACAAAAATTCAGTCTATAGAAGAGGAAATCAGCATCCAACAGAGGAGACAGTGAGAAGGAAAAACTATTGTCCTGGAGCTCCACAAAAAGAAAAACAGGTTTTGTTCAAAGCTGGTGTTTTAGCTGCTGTGACTAAAGGACCCAACCAGAACAACATTAGATGAGGAAAAGTTAATCTGGGAGCTCGAAGTGAGGCTGAATATCATAGCAGGATAGTGTGGCACAGGGAACCAGCTTGCACTGAGATCAGAAAACAGAGAGAGAGAGAGAGACTCCACTTGCCAGATACAAATTTATACCCCACAGCCACGCCCCAATTCCCACCTCCTCCAGCCACACCCTACCATTTCAGTTACCTACCAGGGAATGAATTCACTGATTAAGTTAAGACGCTCACAACCCAATCACTTCTCCTCTGAACCTTCTCTGATTGTCTTACACGTGAGCTTTTGGGGGACACCTCACAACCAAATCATAACAGCCAGCTTTTATTTTTAAAAAATTATTTGTTCTAATTAGGTATATATGACAGCAGAATGCATTTAGATTCATTGTACGCAAATGGAGCACAGCTATTCTTTTTTCTGGTTGTACAAAATGTAGTGTGGCACCACATGTGCAGTCATACATTTTCCTAGGGTAATGATGTACATCGCATTCCACTCTTTCCTGCTCCCATTTATCCCCTCCCCCCTTGCTATGCCAATCAAAGTTCCATGCTCCCCTCTGCCCTCCCCCCATTATGGATTAACATTCACTTATCACTTTGTTTTTTGGGGGGATTAGCTTGCTTCACTTAGCATGATATTCTCCAGCTCCATCCATTTATCTGTAAATGCATAATATTATTCTGTTTAATGCTAAGTAGTATTCCACTGTGTGTACATACCACAGTTTCTTTATCCATTCATCCATAGAAGAGCATCTAGGTTTGTTCCACAGTTTAGCTATTATGAATTGAGCTGCTATAAACATTGATGTGGATGCATCACTGCCAGTACATTTTAGTCCTATGGGTATAAACTTAGGAGTGGGCTGGCTGGATCAAAGGGTCATTCCATTGCAAGTTTTCTATGGAATCTTCATACTGCTTTCCAGAGTGGTTGCACCAGTTTACAGTCCCATCAGCAATGTATGAGTGTACATTTTTCCCCCACATCCTGGCCAACACTTATTATTGCTTGTATTTTTTTATTGATATAATTTTTAAATACACGATGCATTACAATCCTTATTACTCATATAGAGCACAATTTTTCATATTTTTGTATAAAATATGTTCACACCAATTCATGTCTTTATACTTGCTTTTTTTACATTACAATTCTTAGTTGCCATTCTGACTGGAGTGAGATGAAATCTTAGAATAGTTTTGATCTGCATTTCTCTAATTACTAGAAAAGAATAACAGCCAGGTTTTAGGGAGATGGAGGAAACCATTTTGTTTCACAAATCTCCATCTTTTGGGATTAGGGGGGCAGAAACCTACTGCAGTCCCCAGTTCTGAACAGAAATCATGGTAGCATGTCATAGTTCCCACTGTAAAAAAACAAACTGGTTCATGTGTACCTTTGTGCATAGGTTAGATAAATATTTCCACATGAAATTTAATGACCTTTGCTGACTAAAGGTTTTAGATAACACTATGATGAAAGACATAAAAGCACTATGATGTAAGACACAAAAGATCTCTTTTTATGAAACTAAAACAATTCAATGACTGAGTCAAGGACAGAAAGAATAGGAAAAAAATGGGTGGGAAGGAGAAGGACTGAGAGAGGTGGTTAAAGTTTGGGCACGCATGAAGGACCAAAGAGAAACTCCAAGGAGCATGGTAGACAAGGATTTTAAAGAATATGATTGTCAATGTCTGATTGGAAACTAACATTGCTTCAATATAAACCTCCCTCAATTCCATGCTATCACCAATGTCTTTATTTAAATCCACTTCAAGCACATATCTTGTATGAATGAAGTAATTTTAGTGGAAACTAAGTTTAAGTTTGAGATTCATGAATGGGTTGACATGCTGTGTGTGTAAGTAAATGCCTAGAACCAGAATTTAGGACCATTTAGATATAAATACTTGGGAATTTTCATAAATTTTAACAAAGGTTTTATTTATATATGGACATAGAATGGAGTTCAAGTATATTTTAACATATTTCAAGGCATGATGAATCTCCTGGGTATTCTTATGGACACATAATTAATAAAGAAGAACTATTGGGCAACAAGAGATTGACAGTGCAGAATTTAGCAAATAACACCATTAGAACTCATCCTCTGCTGAGATGGCAAAGATGTACTGTATATGATAGAGGACCATTTATTCATAGATTTGCTAAAGGCCACACTTAACCTAGAAGCTTTTCTTCTTCCATGATACTTAGGGGAATTGATGGACTCCTATTTGAGCCACTATGGAAGGTTACTGCTGACAAAAAAATTCATACAAAGACTTCTCAAATGTGTTTATGGATCTGACAGAAACTTATTGCCACAATTTCTTTTCTGGAATCCCCATGTTTTTGTCAAAAAATATCAAAAGAATAGAGCAAAGGACACTGGATTAATAAAATATTAATAGGTTAATAAAATACATTTGAGAAAAATATCATTGATGCTTTGAGATTGAAACTAGAATAATGAGAAGGAGAAAACCATGAAAAAAAAATTGCCCATTTGCAAATACCCACTATGCACCAACTGGTGTGCAGGTGTCTCAAATCCTCCCACAATTGCAAATGGCAGATTTATTTTGCATCAAGGAACACAGGGGTTATGTCACTTGCCCATGGCCACAAAACTAAATTCCGAACCCTGGTTGGTGTGACTAAAGGTCCTTGTTTTCTCAGTTGCTGAGAAGTTCCTAAAATTCTATCAATTCTGACAAAAGGGAACCATCAATTTGACATGTTTCAGCAAAGTTCTGTGTAGACTATAAATTATTGTGAAATGCGGAAAGGGAAGATGAAAAAACAAAACATTCTTACAGAACTGTTGACCAGTGGATTAAGGTCTCTTTAGTGGCTAAGAAGGTATTGATGGTTAACAAGAATTTCATTATAATGTTACCTGCGCATTATTGAATTTATTATAAAACAGGTATGGAGTTTAGAAAATTATAACATTCCGTAATGTTTCATCAGTGGTTATCAACAGTCTTTAATTGACCTTCAGAGAGTTATATGAACTCAAATTACTATGTTTGTAATCTGTAGAAATCTATAATATTTATAATTTGCAATGTGGTATACATGTGAGTTGACCTGGCAAGCAGTATCTTTTAATAAATGATATCTGAATTAGGCATATCTATGTTTAGTTCCTCTATTACCCTAAATTTAAAGATCAAAAAAATTCATATATTTCAGGCTTATATGATTATGTGAAAATAAATCCCATTCTTGTTATGTATAACTAAGAAAGAATTTTTAAAAAGATTCACTAATGGCTTTAATACGATTTATGTAAATATTTAATCAAACTGTATTTATGAACAGTCTTATTTAATCTGACTTATTAAAAATGAATCCATGTAGTGAATAAATATACCTTTACATTTACATTTTAAAGAATTAATAGTGAGATTTCTAGAATTAGAGGATACTCTCTTTTATCTTTTTATAATACTACTTTTTCCAAAGAAGCCTTTTCAATGGCTATCTGGGACCTTTAACAAATTAGTTTTGATGCTTATGCATTCATCATAGACACACTCTTGTCCAAACCTCCAATCCTTTCCATTCTCTGCTAATTTTCTTATGACATGAATTTATATCTTTGTGCCTTCATCCTTTGTCACCAATGCAACACCAGAATAGTTTTCTACCATAAAGCCAATTTTAAGTATACTTATTAAAAGAGGATATCACCACAGTTTTGGTGGGCATTTGTCAATCAAATCAGAATCACCTAGAATCTGATCTCAAATATGCCTGCCTTTAGGCAAGATTTCAGTGAACAGTGCTTTCCCCTTTGGGCAGAAGCAAGCATGAGGTCATATTGGTCTTCCTCTTGAACAGGATTCCAGGCAATAGCCCTTCTTTCTTAGCTTTCAGGCCTTCTAAGCTGTGACAGGGGAAGACAGAGTGTGTGTGTCTGTGTCCTCAACACCATTGCTAACACTCTGAGTAGAGTGGGAGCAGACCTGTCGGTGCTCATGCCCTGCGTCTAAAGTCCAGCTCACATCTCTTAACAGGAGTCTTTAAAGAATCAGTCTTTCTTTTGGTTATATTTATGTATAGTTTTCCCACAGTTATGGTAAGTACATCATACAGTAAAGGCAACACAATTCTGTTTCAAAAAAAAAAAAACCACATTTTGGAAATAATAAATAGAAAGTAACATATTCCTATAGGTTAGAAGAGGAAAAAATGCCATTTTCTTTTTTCCTTTGTGTTACATGTGTAAATATTCCATATGGTAGGGCTGCTTTTCTTGCAGAAACATGTACTTAATGAGTCCCGATAAGAATGTGCAAACAGATGATGACACAGAAACCCCAAACGTCGTATGTGGAAAGTATGTGAGCCATATCTATTAAGCACAGCCTTTATGAATGTTGTGTGTGTGTGTGTGTGTGTACACAACTTGTGTTTCCTTGCTTAGTTTCCATTGCATTGGGCAGTTAAGTCTTTCTACCCTTCCATATGGGGCAAAATCTGCTAGATGCTCTATGTTTTACTTTTTCCTGTTTGCTACATTTTAAATTTGCATTTTTCACCATGACAGTGCAGTCTTTTCAACATTTCTTTCTCAGGTCAACTTGTTAAAAATTTGTTTCCGTCCTGTGTTCATATTTTAAAAAATAATC
Organism: Marmota flaviventris; assembly: GCF_047511675.1. NCBI lineage: Eukaryota > Metazoa > Chordata > Mammalia > Rodentia > Sciuridae > Marmota > Marmota flaviventris. Next base: position 105,858,297 of record NC_092504.1, read on the forward strand.
TTACAGTATTTTTAATTTTTTAAAGTTGTTACCCTTTGTATCTTTTATTTCCTTTCTCTTTCCATTTTGGCTTTTGGGTTTATGTTCCTAGACCATGATCCCACTGGGCAACCATTTATTACAAAGCACAGCACAGAAGTCTCCAGGGGACAGTTTGTCAAACTGTCTACTTGGTGATCAGTTACAATGTGTGGCAGGTGGCATGTGACTGATCACTGTTTGAGTAGAAACGTATTAAACTGATTTGTGGGCACATTATAGTAACCTGAACAAACCATTCTAGATGACAGAGTAGCCATAGAGCAGAAAAATAAAATGATATAAGCACCAAGTAAAATTACCAGTGAAATCACACAAAGTGTCTAAAGATGGGTCAAAATATCCCTGTTTCTATTGTTCTGAGACTTACCTTTTCTTTCATTATGAAATTTATTTGTTGTGTGTATGGGAAGCAGAAGATTGCACACATATTCCTGTTTAAACCATGATTTTCCTAGTTATTTGCTAATCTTAAACTTGGGTTCTCTGATCTCTACCAACATTGACTATCACTGATCTAAGAACTCCATATCAAAAAGTTTAGAAAATAAGAAAAATCGATGACATCATACTCTCTGGATTTCGAATGAATCCTTACTTTTCATTTAAAGAAAGCAGGTCTCCTAGGATAATGATATGCTGTCCTGCACATCGGCCTTAATAAAACCATTAACTATTCCTTTATTTACAATGAATGAAAGGGGTAAAGAATTAACTTTTGTAAAAATAACAAAGCAAATTTGTGAAGAAAATCCTTTTCAAAATAATGATTGACATATTAAACCAATAATTATAATTTTAATCACACAAATCTCTGGTTAAAAGATTACAAATGAGAAATAACATATTTGTGAAAATGTGATGGAATTGATGTGTGAAATAGAAAAGCCATTGTGATAAGCAGTTTGTCAATTCCTCAAAAAAATTAAAAATAGAATTGCCATATGACTGTTGGGTATATATCTTCAAAAGCTGAAAACAGGTAGTTAAGTAAATACTTGTACACAAATGTTTACATCAGTTCTCTTCACAATAGCCAAAAGGTGGAAACAGCCTGTATGTCTATTAACAGACGGATGGATAAACACACTGCAGTATATACATACAAAGGAAAACTGTTTAGTACTAATAAAGGAATAAAGCACTAATACATACTACAAGGAGAAAGAGCCTCAAAAATACGCTAAATAAAACAAGTCAGATGCAAAAAGCCGCATTTTGTATTGATTCCATTAAATATCCAGAATAGTTAAAAACATGGAGTACAACAGAAAATTGGTGGCTTACTGGGATAAGGAGAGAAAGGCAGTGTGAGTTATTTCTTAATGATTTTTCTTTCTTTGGGGATGATAAAAATGCTTTGGAATTGGATATAAATGGGGTTTTCACAACACTGAATAACACTGAAACTGAATTCTAGTCCCAATGTCCCTTCCTCCCACCCCCCTTTTTCTTTTTTAACTTCTTTTTTATTTAACAGTGGCTAAATTTTATATATGATAGTATTTTATAAATCATGACTAAAGGGCTGGAGTTTTGGCTCAGTGATAGAGTGCTTGCCTCACATGTTGAGGCACTGGGTTTGATTCTCAGCACTGCATATAAATAAATGAATAAAATAAAGGTCCATTAACAACTAAAAATACTTTAAATGATAGCTACATTCATTTAAATTTTAATTTTTATTAATACATATTGGAACATAAATCTATGGTATATTTTCAAAATGTCCTCTTTTTTTTTTCTATTCTTGGAAGGACCGTGGTTTTCTAACTTAGTTTGCAGCAGAACCTGTTGTTAAATTTAATCTCATATAGAAGCTCAATATATAAAGAAGATAAAAATGGAGCTGATCTATTTGAAGCTACCTCCATTTTGACCTTTTGTAAGTGGCTGCTGATCTTGGAACACAGTTTGGAAACTACTGCTTTAGCCAGTTCAATATATTTAATGACATTTCTTCTTTCCCCTATTTCTATATAATTTGTTGGGTCTGATATTACAAGAAAGGAACAAATTGCTCATTTTCAGTGATACATGAACTCGGGGATTCCTCCAGAATACATTTAGTAAATTACTTCTTCTAGTGAAGTAAATTGTACTTTAGTGGCCTGAAAGACATCATGGAATTTAGAAGGAAAAATAATCTATGTCTTGTCCAATTCTTTCTGTTAGAATCTGAGCATTTTATATAGTTCGTGCTTTAATTTAAGGCATTATTGTTGTTCTAACTCCCAAAAGGATAGGTCAGGGACCACAGTCTTGATCCCTCTTTCTTTTTTTCTAGCTTTCTTTACTATTAACCTCATAAATCATCTGCCAGCCATACCTTCATCTATACATATGACTTCAAATTCATTTTGGTGAAGTGATCACACAAAACATGGGTAATTGTAGCACGAAAAGGTAGCAGCTGCCTTTGCTGATTCAATTGTAGCCACTAGGAGGAATTCATTATAGCAGGATACATTTCCATAGGGGCTGGAGGAAAACAAGAATTGAACTTATCAGCACCTTGGCTAATAATATATTAAGGGGTGTGACTAAGACAACTATGTTCTGATAAGGAATTCACAAGCTCACTGTTTCTGATTCCTTTCACAAATATTTATCTTCTGCAGAAACCAGAAACTGCTACGCTCTCCAAAACTTAGCAGAGGTCAGGAAATTACAAATAACATTAGCTGCTGCCCATCTGTGCTAGAGTTTAGCCATAAATCCAACCCTTCAATATAAAATGTGTGTTCAGAGAGACCTAAGTCCTTCTGCCTTCCTATTCTTTTCTCCCCACCCTCACCAGCAGTACCCTCCTTTGAATAACAGTTCTTGAAAACATATTCTCATCATCCTCTATGCTCTGCCTCCTCTTCTTCTGCTGTCCATATTTTATTCTTTTGAGTCTACCTAACCTCCTTATTCTAATGTTATATTTCTGTTGCACCCATTTGACAAAATGATAACCTTTGATCAACAAAGCTTCACCATTGTAGAATGTATGGGAGATGCTGAATTCTCATAATTGCTGAATTCTCATAATTCTCTGTGTTAGGTTCTGGATCTGAAGTGACCCCCCAAAATTCATGTGCTAAAGGCTTGGTTGACAGTCTATCATGTGATTTTACGGTGGTAGAATCCTTAGGAGGTGGAGCCTAGTGGAAGGACATTAAGGTCACTGGGGCAAAATCATCTAAAAGGGTATAATGGGACACTGACCTCTCTCTTCCCCTCTCTCTTTCTCTCTTTGCTTGCCTATCATAATGAATTGAGTAGCTTTAATCTACCATACACTCTCTTCTTTGCCTTGCCATATTCCCCAGAACAACCAAGCCAGCAGCCCATGGACCTCTGAAACCATGAGCCAACATAAGTGCTTCCTCTGCTGAAGTTGATTATCTCATGAATTTTATAACATTGATGAAAAAATGAGTAACACAGACTGGTACTATAAAAAATTCATGATTTTCAACTTTGGGAGAACAGAATCCTGTTGCTGTTAGTCATTCTATATTTAATTTTCTAAACATTTATTATATCCCTAATATGTGCCAGAAACTGTTCTATCTTCTGTTGTAGGTATAAAGAAAATAGAAGAAAAACCCCTTCCCTTAGGGCCTATTTCAATTTAGGAGACAGAATATAAACACTGTGACATTTTCATTCAAAATTCACAACTGGACTCTAATTATCGGTAAACATTAGGCAACCATAAATTGGAGAACATTCTAAAAGATAATGTGACCAGTCCTATTCAAAAATATTTGGGTTCATCACAGATCCAGAAAAGCTGGGAAATTATCCTACATTGAGGGGACTAAGAAGACGCAACACCTGCTCACGGCATGGTATTCTGGATTGGATCCTAGAAAAAGACAAGTATTTTAGTGAGAAATCTGGTGAAATTGATGTCAAGTTTGGAGCTTAGTTGATAGTATTATTCAGTCTTGATATCTTAGTTTTGTGATTTAACCATGTAACAAAAGATGCTGACATTTAAAGAAATTAAGTAAAGGGCACATAAGAACTATCTTTACTATCTTTGCTCTATTACTTCAACAACTTTCTGCCTAGAAACTTTCTCCCTAGTTAGTTCATTCAACTTCAGACCCGAAGAACTCAAAAAGGAGAGAGCAAGGAGGTGGTATTGATCTAGGTGTGCACAATTGATGCTTGATCATGGATGTCTAGCACATCTCTACAAAATGTGAAAATATGGGGCTGCGGTTGTGGCTCATTGGTAGGTTGCACTAGGTTCGATTCTCAGCACTGCATATAAATAAATGAATAAAATAAAGGTCTGTCAACATCTAAAAAAAATTTTAAAAATTGTGAAAATGCTTGTGACCTATTTGTTCTGAAATTTTGGGGCCCTAAGTTAAACTAAACACTCAAGAGTCCCATTTTTAAAAACTTATTGATAAGAATAAACTTTCCTAATAAGTATTGTTTCTCATTCTCCACAATAGACCCAAACAACTTTTCAAAAAGTTTCATGACCCTTTTTCACCTCATTTAAAAAATAAAATCTAAACTAAATACCTCAATTTTGCTCTCAGGTGAAATATATAGTAGAAAATACCTATTTCTACTCTAATCTTTTCCTTTATTTTGTATTCTTTAAGTGCCTAAAATAAAAATAAATAAAAATAAATCACACAGTGAAAATTCAGAACACTGTGGATAAGAGAGTGGGGGTGGGAAGGAGAGGTACTAGAAAAGAACAAAGGGTCAGAACAATTTTGAATTTTTCTATTGCCATATTGGAAGCTGACAAAGTCATGGAACTAGGTGCTAAGATTATTGAATAAAACTGATTTTATATTGATAATTTGAAGTCAATCCATACTGAACCGTACTCAAGAATACAGGATTTGAAATAGAGTAAATATATTTACTAAACATGGAGCAAAGCATTATATCTTCATAAAATTCAGAACTAAAACAAGGAAGAGGAAAATATGGAGTAGATACAGTTTGGAAAGACATAAAGGGCTCCCTAATAGAAGAATAAACAAAGTTCCTGGACGACAGCTGTGTGCCAGGCCAGAAGGGCAGGAACACTAGACTGGAGCCAGAGAAGGATGAAGGAGAGATCTTTTAAAAAATTAGTCGAAGGACTCATGAGTCTAAATATTTAGAAGATTTAGACAATTAACAAAGGGTTTGGGATTGAATTAGTGGTGAGTGCATAGAAAACTATAAAAACAGGCAAACAAAACCAAGATGACTACTAACTCCAGAGAAAACTCTTTTGTGATTTGCATTTGCATAATCATTATAATGTAAACATAAATGATTATTCTAATCAAATAAATGATCTAGCTATGTTAGTAAGTTTGGTGGTGGAAAGAGTATGTGAATCTTTGGGGCTTAGTGAAAGAAAGTTAAATGCTCATTTTTTGACAACTGAAATATACATAAATAAAAATATAAATACCTTGATAACAATTATTCATATTTTTAAAATATTCTGGACACATGAAACTTTTGAAAAATAAAAATGTAATAAAAATAAAATTTTAATAAAAACAAATGGGTTTCTTCATAGCATTTATAGCTTAGTGAGAGAAAAAAAGGCAAATAATTGGTATATAATAAAATAATATAGCAAGTGCTTTGAAAGGAAAAAACAGAATGCCCTGATAGAGAATAAGTGGGACCGCCTTTTTTTCACCCTTTTCTTTTATTTTTTTGCATTGGCTGGTCAGAAAGATTTTCCTAAGGAATAGAAGTGTGAGTCAAAACTAGAATGAAAATTAAAGCATTAATGCATGGGAATATTCGGATATTGTTAAGACAGGAAATACCATTCTAAACATATTAAGGCAGGGAAAAAAGTTTTATAGGAATTGTGAAAAGACCTCAGTATGTATAGTGGTTGTGATAAAGAGTTGGAGGTGAGCTTCGAGAAAGAAGAAAGATCTAAATCATGCATAAACTTTTCAAAATAAAAATTATTTAGGAGAAATTAAAGTGTTTAAGTGGGCAAGCAAACTGATCTAATGGCTAACCTGGCTTCCATTTGAAAACTGGGTTGCAACCAGGAAAGACTAGAAGTAGGAGACCACCTAGAAGGTAGTACAGACTAAAGACAATTGTAGCAATAGAGATGGAAAGAAGTGATGAAATAAAAAATATGTTTGAGACATACAAAATTCTATGATGGATCCAACATGGTAGTTCTTGGTAGCATTAAAGATGAATTTTCAGATTTCTGGTTGGAACAAGTTGGTAGATGGTGGCTTCGTTTAACATGATAGGAAATGCTGGAGAAAGAACAAGTGAATGTGCACAAAGAGGAATACAGAGTCCTTTGTTGCCCAATATGGATAACAGATGCCATTTATAGTCAAAGGAGCTATGAATCTTACAACTAGATCTGTAAATATGAAGTTTAGATATGTAAATCAGTGAGCCAGCAGAATTCAGAAGGCATATTAAGCCATGGGAATAGATAAGGTCATCTAGATTGAGTGGGTAAATAGAAGAGAATAATACTCAAATTTGAGCTCTGAGTAATTCTAAGAATTAGAATTAGAAGAAGAAGAGGACCAAGAGAAGAGACTGATTAGTGTGGACAGTGAAAGACGAAGACAGGCCAGAGAACATGGTGATGGAAAAGTCAAAAAGAAGGACGGTTTCATTTTGGAGGAAAGGAATCAGTTATATTCAATGCTGCCAGAGAAAGAAGTTAAGAAGAGAACAATACATGTCCCTGGATTTGGCAGTGTGGAGAATATTAGTGATCTTGAGGAAAATAATTTGATCCAAATGATAGAGGCAGCTTCCAGAGCTGGGCAGATTAGAGTTAGAAGGAAGTGAAGAATTTTTAAAGATAATGATGGAAAATATATAAAGAGAAAATTCCTATGAAACATTTTCCCCCCAATGGAATTGCTATCTAAATTACCAAATCTTCTATCAGTAAGTGGGAAATATTGAGCATAAAATGTTGAGCAGACCATGGGGAGGGCTGTGGAAAAGACAATGACAGTGGTTAAGAAGGCCAATAACATTGGGAACTATAATCCAAGTATCATAAAATTAGATATTATGTTAATCAAGGACAAGTAACAAATGGTTACTTTTATTTTTCAAGGAAAAAACCTTCACTTACAGTAAAAAATTGGAACCAGTCTCTAAATCAGAGTCACAGATGTCAAGAAACCCAAAGCTCTTCACATCCTGTTCTTCTTCAGAATTTTAGTTAGTAAATACAAGTTACTCTAAATGCCTATTAATTTCCATATGTTGAATTTTTGCCAACTATATAGTTTTATAGCTGTAAATGTCATGTATTAGTTTCTTACGGCTGCTATAACGAATTACTGTAAACTTCATGGTTTGGATTGAGAAATTTATTTTCTCACAGTTTGGGAGGTCAGAAGTCTAAAATCAATATCACTTGTTTCCGTGCTGACATCTTGGTCAGCCACAACCCTCTAGAAGATACAGGGAAGAATCTGTTTCTTGCCTCATCCAGCTTCCATTGGCTGCTGTCATTCCTTAGTTTGTGACTGTACCACTTCATAGCTGATTGCGTTCCTCTATTCTGTATCTAATTGGTCTGCCTCTGTCTTATAAAAAAAAGTTGAAATTGTATTTAAGGCTCACCAAAACAATCTCTATCCATCTCAATATTCTTAACCTAATCACAGCAGAAAGTTCTTTTTTGCCATAAGAGGTATTTTACAATTTCCTGAGAGTTTTGGAGAATTTTCTAATTTTTTAAAAAAGTGTTAAAAAACACTGGTGTAGATCAGTATTCCAATAATGATTTTTTTTCTTCAAGTACCTGGGTAGATAATGAGTAAATGTCATATGGCTATGATCTTTTTTGTTCAGGGAACAGGGGAAGCTACTGGGGCTTATATTCTTACCAAGCCATTTTCTATGACTAGAAGAGCACATTCTTTTTCAGTTTTATTTTTTTAAAATACCTCACATGTAAAGGTTTCTAAGCCAAATGGAGAAAATATTTAAAAACACCATCTTAGGTAATCGGATCACACTGGGTAGAATTTAGTATGGTAAAATTGTTGTGGTCAATTCATTTCAAACTTTTCCAAGACCCTCCCCCTGCGCTGGCAAGGTAGAGGGAACTGGGACCACCCACAGAGCAGGCCCAGTGGCCTGCTGAGGGGCAGAGCCGCACCCCACCCCCCGAGCCTGCCAGGTAGGCGGAACCGTGACCACCGACAGAAAAGGCCCAGTGGCCCGCGGCGGGACAGAGCTTCCAATCACTCCTGCAAGGTAGGCGGGCCTGCGACCCACCAGCAGAAGAGGAGCAGCGGCCTGCTGAGAGGCAGAGCCGCCCCCTCCCCCTGCACCGGCAAGGTTGAGGGAACTGGGACCACCCACAGAGCAGGCCCAGCGGCCTGCTGAGGGGCAGAGCCGCCCCCCACCCCCCGCGCCTGCCAGGTAGGCGGAACTGTGACCACCGACAGAAAAGGCCCAGTGGCCCGCGGCGGGACAGAGCTTCCAATCACTCCTGCAAGGTAGGCGGGCCTGCGACCCACCGGCACAAGAGGAGCAGCGGCCTGCTGAGAGGCAGTGTTGCCCCCTCCCCCTGCGCCGGCAAGGTAGACGGAACTGTGACCACCATCAGAACAGGCCAGACCTGCAACCGACAGACAGAACAGGCCCAGTGGCCTGAGGAAGGGTAGAGCCGCCCCGCCCCCCGTGCCTGCAAGGTAGGCGGACCTGCGACCCACTGGCAGAACAGCCCCAGAGGCCTGCACAGGGGCAGTGCCGCTGCCTGCGCCTGCAAATTAGGCAGAACTGCGACCACCGACAGAACAAGCCTAGCGGCCCGCAGAGGGACAGAGCCGCCACCCGCGCCTGCAAGGTAGGCAGACCTGCTACCGACCGGCAGAGCAGGCCCAGTGGCCTGCCGGTGTGGTAGGCACATTGCCCCAATTGGAGGAGGGGCAGAGCCGCTGCCCGCGCCTGCGAGGGAGACTTTGCAACTATACAAGACCAATATAAATATATAGGGGGAAAATTCAATAGCACAACAGTTTCACCAAGTAGAAAGGAACACGAACAGTATGAAGAGACAAGGAAAGAAAGGACCACAAGCAATGCAGGTCAACTCAACTTTAGAAGAGGTAATAGCTGCAGCAGATGGAATGTCAGATAAAGAATTCAGGATATACATGCTTCAGATGATCTGGAGTCTCAAGGAAGACATCAGACAGCAAAATCAGACAATGAAAGATCACTTCGACAACGAATTACATAAACAAATCCAAGAAGCAAAAGATCAACTATACAGGGAGATAGAGGTTATAAAAAACAAACAAACAGAAATCCTAGAAATGCAGGAAGCAATAAACCAACTTAAAAACTCAATTGAGAATACTACCAGCAGAGTAGAACACTTAGAAGATAGAACATCAGACAATGAAGATAAAGTATTTCAACTTGAAAAGAACATAGACAGCTCAGCAAGACTGTTAAGAAACCATGAGCAGAACATCCAAGAAATATGGGATAACATCAAGAGACCAAATTTAAGAGTCATTGGGATACAGGAAGGGACAGAGTTTCAAACCAAAGGAATGAGCAATCTATTCAATGAAATAATACGAGAAAACTTCCCAGACTTGAAGAATGAGACAGAATCCCAAATCCTAGAAGCCTACAGGACGCCGAATGTGCAAAATCATAAGAGACCCACACCTAGACACATTATAATGAAGATACCCAACATACAGAATAAGGAGAGAATTTTAAAAGCTACAAGAGAAAGGAAGCAGATCACATTTAGGGGTAAGCCAATCAGGATAACAGCTGATCTTTCAACACAGACTCTGAAAGCTAGAAGATCCTGGAATAACATATTTCAAACACTGAAAGAAAATGGGTTCCAACCAAGAATTGTGTTTCCAGCAAAATTAAGCTTCAGGATGGAAGATGAAACTAAAACCTTCCACGATAAACAAAAGTTAAAAGAATTTGCAGCTAGAAAACCATCTCTTCTAAACATCCTTGGCAAAACATTACAGGAAGAGGAAATGGAAAATAACAATGAAAACCAATAGTGGGAGGTAGGACAGTAAAGGGGGAAAAATAATGAAAGAGGAAAACAAACCATGTTTAGTAACATAAATAAACAAATATGGCTAGAACAACAACCCATATCTCAATAATAACCCTAAATGTTAATGGCTTAAACTCACCAATCAAGAGACACAGGCTAGTAGAATGGATCACAAAACAAGACCCAACAATATGCTGCCTACAGGAGACGCATTTGATAGGAAAAGACATACATAGGCTGAAGGTGAAAGGTTGGGAAAAATCATATCACTCATATGGACTTCGGAAACAAGCAGGAGTGTCCATACTCATATCAAATAAAATAGATTTCAAGCCAAAGTTAATCAAAAAGGGATAAAGAGGGACACTACATACTGCTCAAGGGAACCATACACCAACAAGACATAACAATCATAAATATATATGCCCCAAACAATGGTGCAGCTATGTTCATCAAACAAACTCTTCTCAAGTTCAAGAGTCTAATAGACCACCATACAATAATCATGGGAGACTTCAACACACCTCTCTCGCCACTGGACAGATCTTCCAAACAAAAGTTGAATAAGGAAACTATAGAACTCAATAACACAATTAATAACCTAGACTTAATTGACATATATAGAATATACCACCCAACATCAAGCAGTTACACTTTTTTCTCAGCAGCACATGGATCCTTCTCAAAAATAGATCATATATTATGTCACAGGGAAACTCTTAGACAATACAAAGGAGTAGAGATAATACCATGCATCCTATCTGATCATAATGGAATGGAGCTGAAAATCAACGATAAAAGAAGGAAGGAAAAAGAATACATCACTTGGAGAATGAACAATAGGTTACTGAATGATCAATGGGTTATAGAAGACATCAAGGAGGAAATTAAAAAATTCTTAGAGATTAATGAAAACACTGACACAACATATCGGAATCTATGGGACACATTGAAAGCAGTTCTAAGAGGAAAATTCATTGCTTGGAGTTCATTCCTTAAAAAAAGAAAAAAACCAACAAATAAATGATCTCATACTTCATCTCAAAATCCTAGAAAAAGAAGAGCAAAACAACAGCAAAAGAAGTAGAAGGCAAGAAATAATTAAAATCAGAGCTGAAATTAATGAAATTGAAACAAAAGAAACAATTGAAAAAATTGACAAAACTAAAAGTTGGTTCTTTGAAAAAATAAACAAAATTGACAGACCCTTAGCGATGCTAGCGAAGAGAAGAAGAGAGAGAACTCAAATTACTAGCATACGGGATGAAAAAGGCAATATCACAACAGACACTTCAGATATACAGAAGATAATCAAAAATTATTTTGAATCCTTATACTCCAATAAATTAGAAGATAGTGAAAGCATCGATAAATTTCTTAAGTCATATGATCTGCCCAGATTGAGTCAGGAGGATATAAACAACCTAAACAGACCAATATCAATTGAGGAAATAGAAGAAACCATCAAAAGACTACCAACTAAGAAAAGCCCAGGACCGGATGGGTATACAGCAGAGTTTTACAAAACCTTTAAAGAGGAACTAATACCAATACTTTTCAAGCTACTTCAGGAAATAGAAAAAGAGGGAGAACTTCCAAATTCATTCTACGAGGCCAACATCACCCTGATACCTAAACCAGACAAAGACACTTCAAAGAAAGAAAACTACAGACCAATATCTCTAATGAACCTAGATGCAAAAATCCTCAATAAAATTCTGGCGAATCGGATACAAAAACATATCAAAAAAATTGTGCACCATGATCAAGTAGGATTCATCCCTGGGATGCAAGGCTGGTTCAATATACGGAAATCAATAAATGTTATTCACCACATCAATAGACTTAAAAATAAGAACCATATGATCATCTCAATAGATGCGGAAAAAGCATTCGACAAAGTACAGCATCCCTTTATGTTCAAAACTCTAGAAAAACTAGGGATAACAGGAACATACCTCAATATTGTAAAAGCAATCTATGCTAAGCCTCAGGCTAGCATCATTCTGAATGGAGAAAAATTGAAGGCATTCCCTCTAAAATCTGGAACAAGACAGGGATGCCCTCTCTCACCACTTCTGTTCAACATAGTTCTCGAAACACTGGCCAGAGCAATTAGACAGACGAAAGAAATTAAAGGCATCAAAATAGGAAAAGAAGAACTTAAATTATCACTATTTGCAGATGACATGATTCTATACCTAGCAGACCCAAAAGGGTCTACAAAGAAACTATTAGAGCTAATAAATGAATTCAGCAAAGTGGCAGGATATAAAATCAACAAGCATAAATCAAAGGCATTCCTGTATATCAGTGACAAATCCTCTGAAATGGAAATGAGGACAACCACTCCATTCACAATATCTTCAAAAAAAAAAATAAAATACTTGGGAATCAACCTAACAAAAGAGGTGAAAGACCTATACAATGAAAACTACAGAACCCTAAAGAGAGAAATAGAAGAAGATCTTAGAAGATGGAAAAATATACCCTGTTCATGGATAGGCAGAACTAACATCATCAAAATGGCGATATTACCAAAAGTTCTCTATAGGTTTAATGCAATGCCAATCAAAATCCCAACGGCATTTCTTGTAGAAATAGAGAAAGCAATCATGAAATTCATATGGAAAAATAAACGACCCAGAATAGCAAAAACAACTCTAAGCAGGAAGTGTGAATCAGGCGGTATAGCGATACCAGACTTCAAACGATACTACAGAGCAATAGTAACAAAAACAGCATGGTACTGGTACCAAAACAGGCAGGTGGACCAATGGTACAGAATAGAGGACACAGAAACCAATCCACAAAACTACAACTACCTTATATTTGATAAAGCGGCTAAAAGCATGCAATGGAGGAAGGATAGCATCTTCAACAAATGGTGCTGGGAAAACTGGAAATCCATATGCAACAAAATGAAACTGAATCCCTTTCTCTCGCCATGCACAAAAGTTAATTCAAAATGGGTCAAGGAGCTTGATATCAAATCAGAGACACGCCATCTGATAGAATAAAAAGTTGGCTACGATCTACATACTGTGGGGTCGGGCTCCAAATTCCTCAATAGGACACCCATAGCACAAAAGTTAATAACTAGAATCAACAAATGGGACTTACTCAAACTAAAAAGTTTTTTCTCAGCAAAAGAAACAATAAGAGAGGTAAATAGAGAGCCTACATCCTGGGAACAAATCTTTACTCCTCACACTTCAGATAGAGCCCTAATATCCAGAGTATACAAAGAACTCAAAAAATTAGACAATAAGAGAACAAACAACCCAATCAACAAATGGGCCAAGGACCTGAACAGACACTTCTCAGAGGAGGACATACAATCAATCAACAAGTACATGAAAAAATGCTCACCATCTCTAGCAGTCAGAGAAATGCAAATCAAAACCACCCTAAGATACCATCTCATTCCAGTTAGATTGGCAGCCATTATGAAGTCAAACAACAATAAGTGCTGGCGAGGATGCGGGGAAAAGGGTACACTTGTACACTGCTGGTGGGACTGCAAATTGGTGCAGCCAATTTGGAAAGCAGTATGGAGATTTCTTGGAAAGCTGGGAATGGAGCCACCATTTGACCCAACTATTCCCCTTCTCGGTCTATTCCCTAAAGACCTAAAAAGAGCATGCTACAGGGACACTGCTACATCGATGTTCATAGCAGCACAATTCACAATAGCAAGACTGTGGAATCAACCTAGATACCCTTCAATAGATGAATGGATAAAAAAAATGTGGCATTTATACACAATGGAGTATTACTCTGCATTAAAAAATGACAAAATCATAGAATTTACAGGGAAATGGATGGCACTAGAGCAGATTATGCTAAGTGAAGCTAGCCAATCCCTAAAAAACAAATGCCAAATGTCTTCTTTGATATAAGGAGAGTAACTAAGAACAGAGTAGGATCGAAGAGCACGAGAAGAAGATTAACATTAAACAGGGATGAGAGGTGGGAGGGAAAGGGAGAGAGAAGGGAAATTACATGGAAATGGAAGGTCCCTCAGAGTTATTCAAAAGTACATACAAGAGGAAGTGAGGGGAAAGGGAAAAATAATACAAGGGGGACAAATGAATGTCAGTAGAGGGGGCAGAGGGAAAAGAGGGGAGGGGAGGGGAGGGGAGGGGGGATAGTAGAGGATAGGAAAGGCAGCAGAACACAACAGACACTAGTATGGCAATATGTAAATCAATGGATGTGTAACTGATGTAATTCTGCAATCTGTATATGGGGTAAAAATGGGAGCTCATAACCCACTTGAATCAAAGTGTGAAATATGATATATCAAGAACTATGTAATGTTTTGAACAGCCAACAATAAAAAATTTAAAAAAAAAACAACTTTTCCAAGAGTCCCATCAATCCTACATGAAAAATCATAAAATAAAGAATAAAACATTCAAATTCAAGTTCATTATTTCACACTAACTTAACACTGTCACAGAGAAGGATGGAAGGGTATTAGCATATCTTGCCAATAATTGGGACATACTTAATACAATTTGAAGTTTTCATATGGAATGAATCCCTGTTGAGGAATCTTTTCCAATTATTGCTGCACTCAGCCCCTGACACTTTGTCTGAAGGATAAGCTTTAACAAATGCCATGTTTTGAGTCTCACCTCTACATTCAGAAAAATTAATTCCTTTCCTCTACATTCTTACAATATTTTTTTATTTTCAATTATTATATTTTTTAATCAATTCTTATATAATTGTAGTTCTATTTTGCTTTTCCCAGTGTTGTGCACCTTTTTAAATGTTCATTGCTTATTTGGATAACTTTTTGTCAAGTGCCTGTGTAAACTGGTTTATTGAGTAACATCACTTTAAAATAATGAGTCTTAGAATTTATGTATAATTATCTTAATGAGAATTATGTGTTAGTGCAGCATAGTATTAAGAGTGGGTTTCAGCATCAATCATGGTTTGTATTCTTCTGGTATCTAGTTCTGATTAGTGAATAATCTAAACTTTATGAATCTGTCAGTAAATTCCTCTGCAAAATAGGGAAAAATAATGCCTACCTGGTAGTCTCTTACTTTATTAGTATTTATAATATGCCTTAATAAAATGTTATTCTCAGATGTTACTTTTATAGGCATTTAAAAGAAGTAAATTCCCAAATTGTTTCAACCTGAAGATCATGTGGATTTTCTGCTATCACTAAATGTATGAATCAAAACACTCCTGTAGCTGTGGAATAAATACAAATCATATGAGAGCAAGAATTATAAAGCACCATTCAAATGACGGATGGATGCTCACAATTTTACTTTACAAATGACACTTCAGACACTTAATCAATTTTTAAATTGCTTTTTGAGAGATGAAAAATAAACTCATATATCATCAACATAACAAAGTCAACTGAAACTGCTTGAGAATGATGATCATAGAAAGAAAAAATTATATACCTTAGATTCAATAATTTCAAAGCCCTTAGTCGGGAATTAAATCCCATGGATCTTTAATTGCAAATGGGAAAATGTTTGGCAATATTGACAATAAGGTAACATATATACTGCATAGGCAAAAAACTGAACCTATTTAAGGCAATAACATATGCTTTGCAAGAATGTGAGAATCCATGATCAAGTATATCAAACACAATAGGAAGGTCTAACAATGCAGATGTTGACAGCACACGGTTATCAGCACACATGAGCAAATGATTGGTACCATAGTCTGAAGGAGGCAGCCATCATGCTGTGGAAAGATCAAAACACAGATAGAAGTTCCTCATTAAGGTTGTTAGGTTGGAGGCAATTGTGTCAGTGTGCTGCACACTATTTAAAATGCTCTTGTCCAGAGAAGATAAATTGCTTGGTAGGAAAGCAGTATCATATCCTTCATAAGCTACCAATAAGGAAAGATCTTTGCATTTAATTTTTTTAAATTTAAAATTAATGTTTTCCAATATAGATAAAAATCATTGAATTTTGCATGGAGATATTAATTAATACTGTATCATTTCTTTCAAGAGAATTCACCCTGTCTGGAAATTTCCTATATAGATTGTTAAGATATAATGTTATCACATTATTTTAAACATAAATAAGTGTGTTATGTACATAGATGTTGTTAGGGATGCCATACAAAATATCATACCGGATGGCTTAAACAACAAGAAATTAATTTTCTTGCAATTCTGGAGGCTAAATGTTCAAGATAAAGGTATCAACAGGTGTAGTTTTCTCTGAGGCCTCCCTCATAGGCTTGTGGATGGCCACCTCCTCAGTGCATCATCACATGGGTGTTCATGCCCCTCAATATAAGGACATCAGTCAGACTGGATTGGGGTCCATCTTATAGATTTCATTTTAACTTACTCATTTCTTTAAAGTTCTTATGTCCAAATACAGGCACATTCTGAGATACTGGGACTTAGGATTTCAATATCTGAATTGGGAGAGGAACATAATTTAGCCCCCCAAAATGTATTTGTATTATTGCATATTAATTATATATATAATTGCATAAATTAGTTTTATAGTGCTGAGTTTTACTGTTAAGTTTGATAACTCATTTTCATTTTTAGAATGCTTTATCTAATGGGAAAATTGTTTAGACTCATTTTAGATCTCATTTGCTAATATAGTGGGCAAGGAAGCCTGCAGTACAATCTCACATGACCCTCGATTGGTACTTTCTGAGAAATGGAAAGTGTAGAGGGGCTGAACATTGGTCATCTTTCTGTCCAGAGCCTGAAACTCCTGGTGATTCCCATTAGACATAGGCTTCTCAGCATCCTCCAATGTGACTTTGGAGTTGCTCTTCGGAGCAATTCAGCATTTCCCTCCTGTTGTGACACTCTAAAAAGAGCATTGACAAGCAGCTGCGAGACTACAAAAATTATTTTCTGTGTATCACTATATGGCAGAAATAAACTAACAGGAAAATAATAGAGAAATAAATTGTAGCTCAGTTTTTGAAACAATTTATGTGCCTCAAATAGAATAGGTTTCTCATCATGTAATAACCTCCCTGTCCAATGTAATATCAAAGGACAGGATAAGCCCCAGACTGCCCCTACCCCTTGACAAGTACTCTGCCTTTTCAGTGTCTAGTGTCACATAACTGGATCGTTTGTACATTATCTAAGTTTTAAATGCAATTACTAATTTGTCTCATCCTAGAGAAAAGAAACCTGCTGTGGGTGAGATGCTGGGTGCCCTTTTAATATCTGATGGCATCCAGGGTTTCTGGAAGATCAAAGTCTATGAAACACAATGGGATAGCTACAGAATTATTTGCCTTCAGCTTATCAATATTTTAGCAGTTTTGAATTATATAATTAACTTGATAACTTAAAAAAACAACAAAAACTTAAAAAAATTTTTTTGTATGAAGCAAGTATGCTCTCTTCAATATAAAAGCAATGATGCACTGATGCTTTCTTGGCTTTTTCTCTAGAGAATTAGCTGCATAGCTCTGAGTGGTTTAAGATCAAGGATAGCTTACTACAATATGCAGATGAATTTTAAAAATAATTTCGAAAACATTGACCTTTTCTGAATGTTCATTAGTTCTTTGTATTTTCTCTTCTCTTCACTTATGATGAGTCAAATGACTAGACCAAGTTAACATTTTTTTATTCCCAATGTGTCTAGAAATGCTTCAGCTTAGAGGAACTTCTCTCCAAGTGGGAAGCAGGTGGAAGAGGAAAGAATATGGGGGACAGTGTGATCCAGTGACCCTTCCCAGTGCGCTGTACACTTTGTGAAGGACCATGAGTTGGAAGCTAGGTTTAGCTTGGAAGGAATCAATAAGAGAAGGAAGAAAATGGATTTAACATTTGCATTTGTGTCCTGAGACTTACACTGCTACATTTAAGTAACTCAGTTCATCTTTCATTATATGTTAAGTTTAATTTTTTCTACACTTTGTCATAATAAAGTAGACAGATTCATGAAAACCATAAAAATATTAGCATTCTGATTTTTAAATAATGAAATATTTTAAATATTTTAAATCTATAAATATTCATGTTATAGCTCATGTTGATACTTTCAATTCTAAATGGAATAGAATATTTAGTTGATTTATATGATGCTATAAAGTTAAATGAAATTCTGAATTCCAGAAATAATTTCATATATCTTCCTTTTATTGTGCTCTCATTTTAAGTACTTTTTCCCTACACACAAACTGTTTTACTAGAAGTTAATGACATCTATGAACTGCGGAAATATGCAGGGAATCCAGAGTGCAAAACCATTTCTCCAAGTTTTTGTATATCAACTTTTCAGATGTATATGCATATATATGTTTGTATATATGACCAAAGACACAGTGTCTGTTGTTAGTAGTTTGCCAATTCTCATCTTGCTTTTCTCTTTTTGTTTCCAAATGATTAATCCATACCACAACTGAGTCAGTTTTAATCCAGTTTTGTTTCCACCTTACTTCCCCTAATTGTATTCATTATCCATGGGTGGACGAGTTAGTTTAATATGCTTATTCTTTCATCCATATTCTTTTATCCAGGATATATCTTTATAGTGGATTCAACCACTCTGTAAGATAGCTAATAAGATCATACCTGAACTTCCTCTTAGGTGACACATAACTAAATCAAACATGCAGGGATCCATGTGGATTAAATCTGAAATCTGTGATTTTTCTATATTGTAGAGTAGGTTCTTGATCATGTATGAAAAAAGAAAGGTTCAGAAGGATGACAGACAGGCAAATGGGAATGAGTAAAAAATTCATTTTAATATTGACATTGGCTTACCCAAGAGATTCTTACTTTTGTTATAACTGCAATTCTTTGAACATCCCCAAATCTGTTTTAAGTGACATCTCTTGAGTTTAGGAAAAAATATTTTATGAGATAATGCATTGAAATGTAAAGCTGGGTTGAACACCATCCTTCAACTTGAAAATGTCCTATCATATGCGTATGTATGTGTTTAAACTCGTGAGATTGTTTCAAATATTATTGCCATCATTTTTTTAAGAGAGGAGAGAGAGAGAGAGATAATTCTTTAATATTTATTTTTCAGTTTTCGATGGATACAACATCTTTATTTTATTTTTATGTGGTGCTGAGGATCGAACCCAGTGCCCTGCGCATGCCAGGCAAGCGCGTTACTGCTTGAGCCACTTTCCCAGCCCAATTGCCATCATTTTTAAGTGCAGAATTTCAGAAGTACCAATAGTGAACACTTCAAGAGTACACATTATGTGCCAGTTGTATACAAAATGATGCCTATTAATTAATTTTATCCCTGTACAAATCCTATGAGGTAGATACACTTATTATTATTAATATTATTATTATTATTATTCATTTTATAGGAGATGAGATTGGAGTTCAGAGAGATTAAAAAATTAACCACAGGTCACACAGCATTTAAAGGACAGAGCCAGGTGTTGAATTAAGCAATTTAGTTTCTAATCATTATATAATCTACCTCTTAAATAAAATCTTTTAAGTAAGTGATTCTGCTCATTTTCTTAGTATCTCTCAAGTGTAGTAGAGAAAGAGAACATCTTTGAAGGAATACTTGAAAATTCTTATTTTAAAGAGATCAACCAAGAAATTTTAGAGAAGTTTTTACTATTATTGAATGAAACAATTTGTATAGATATAAAATGATTTCCTTAATTTTCAAGTAATTTAGATGCAGTAGAACTGCTTATGATAACCCTGAAATCTTACATATTCTTCTATGTGACCTATCATTGACATTTATGGTCAACTTACTAGGTAAAAAAAAATCCATAAATACCATAATAAAAAAAAACCTGATTCTATTAAGAAAATAAGCAGGTGAAAAGGATTAATTGTTTTCACTAGTGGGAGAAATCTTTTTTCATTTTGAAAATAGTTTTATAGTTTCAAAGCTTTTGTTATACTCCTGCTAGGATTATGTCAGTATGAAATAAAGAAAAGCAAAGAATTAACATAGAATCCGAAGTTCAACAAATAATTTCCTGTTGAATTTTCTTGTTCATATACTCTCATTTCCTCTGCCAGCTTAGCCTTAGCTTGTATTACCTCAGGCTAAAGATACCTTTCATTTTAGAAGTATGCAATTGGATGTGAAGATTACCTTTTTATTTATTTATTTTCTTTCAGTATTTCAATTTGCCTGTTGATGCCTGTGCAAGTTTTTGCTGGTGACATGATTTCTCTTAATTTATCCATTTTTATATGGTGTCTTACTTTACCAATTTTACTCCTCTTGTTGCTTTTTCTTTTCTGTGTGTTTAAAACTCAAATCCAACCATAAGTAGTCTTTAGAATTTGCTAATTATCTCCTTCCTTTTCCTGTGCATTCTCTTTTACCTTTCAAAGCTTCCCCACTTTTTTTTCCTAGCATAACAGTAGTGCCAGCCAATCATTTTTGAGTATTTGCTAATCACTAGTCATTGTGCTAAATGTGTTATATGTATCATCACATACTCACTACGTAACAATATTACTCAGTAGGAACTATTTTATATCCATTATGAATTTATGAAGAAAATGAGGCACAGAAAAGTTAAAGGTCAGATGGTGGATGATGGGGTTTGAACTCAAGTTAATCCCTGTCCACATAATCCCCATCCCTTACCAAACCAGTCTGCTTTTCACATCAAATAGTATGACTTTTGGATTTGATCAAGAGACAACCAATTTCAGGTCTTGTTAGTGAGGAAACACTTGATTATTTTGGCACCCAAATCTGTGATTAGTTTTGATAAGAAAATTTCAACTTAAAGTAAATAAACATTGGAATCAGAACTTTGAACCACATGCAAATGGTTAAGCTGTAGTTGATAGAAAATTCCTACAGCCTTCTATGTGGAGTTGATCCAGTTCTATAGATTTAATTGTTACAACAAGCAGACAGACAAAATCAGGGAACTCCATTTATATGATATTTTTATAAACATTTAGTATTCCTCTTATTGTTTCCACATATGGACTGTGCCATAGTCCGGCTGGGCTAAATAATCAGAGGTGACAAGCAACTTGAAGGTTGAAGCGGGAACTGCTTTATTGCAAGTGAACTCAGCAGGAACTGAGCGGGAACTCAAAGTAGCGGGCACCCAAGGTAGCAGGAGCCGCTTCTCTGACAGACAGCAAAGGTATATATACTTAATTAATTACACACAGCTTGACTCAATTAACATCATCTAGATACAGCAGTCAGCCAATAAGGAATCCTCATCATCTTAATGGCTCGCTGGTGTTGCTTCACAAACCACTCCTCCTGGCAAAGTGCCAGGAGCCATCTTGACTTGATTTGCATCCCCAACAGGACTGTATAATCCTTATGACATCTTTCTGTTTGAAGTAATCTTAGTTACTTTTTCAGGTAACATGGTTTGTACACAACCCAAACATATGTCCTTAAGAACACTTTGTTTGTACATTTGTTTTAAAACTCAAACATTGGTTAAAAAATATACTAATACATTCCTGCTATTTGCTGACCTTGTAATTATGAACAAGGATAACCAATGTTAAGTGACTGTGAAACACCTCTAATAAATATAACCAGTATTACTGTTATTGAATAACTGACCACTGAGAGTCTTATTTTCTGTAGTACTAGTGTTTCTTTGTAATATATTTATATATACACATGTATACATGTGTATATATAATATATGTATATTCAGAAATCATTTTTTTAAATTCTGTCATTTGCAAAATAGGTTGATTATTTAGAGAAGTCTATAAATTTTCCTTTATTCAAAATGTCTATAATCTTAAATCATGCTATTTTAATTGCAATAGGTTGTAAATTTGCAATAAAATAACAAGAAGGGAGGCTGTAACAGATGTTCTGTCAGTACATGTGATTTCATCTGAGACAATCTAGCATTCATCATGCTTAATCTTCATCCACTGAAATGTACTTATTTATAATAATGTGAGCTCTTTATATTCAAAGGCTTCTGATTCTCAGGAAGGAAATTTTTTGACCAACACATTTTTTTTGGTATAGTGTTTAATTTTCTCATGGATTTTTTTAAACCCTGATTATAAGTAATTGTATTTAGTTGTGTATTATTTCATATAATAATGTTATAAAAGTGGCTTTTTTTACAAATACGATTTTTCTTTGTCATTTAATGTTTCTTTGCCAATGACAAATATTTTACCTAAATAAGTAAAATGTCATCTTTCCTTAAACTGAAATTCATTATAAAACCACATTTATAAATAACGGTGTTAAGTTTTTTCTTTGAAATATACTATCCAGATGGCAATTAAATTTAATCTGTTTAAATAGTTACAGAATACTGTAAAACAGCACATTTTCTGTAATACTTTTAGAAAGAAAATACAATATAGGTCTACTATATACAATGGAAACTAATTTCACTCTAACCATTGTAGGCCTATTATATTAGAGTGGGTCTTGGATTATTATGAGGTCTTTAAAAATATGGGGCAAAAATAGAAGAAAAGACATGGCAGAATTATATTATATATACATCCTTTAAACAAAAGCAAAGGTTTATAAAAATATGTGTAAACAAGGGAGAGTGGGAAAAAGAAAAAGAATAAGGGGAAGAGCAAAGGAAACTGAAAGTGAAAAAAGAACAATACAGATATAGAGAAAAATGGGCAGTTAGAAGGAAGCAAGAGGAAGAAGAGAAAAAAGAGGAGGAAGAGGGAGGTATGAAGGAGGGGTCAGATGGGGTAAGAGGAAAAAGGGAAAAAAAAGAAGTAAAAGGAGAGACAAGATCATGTAAATAGATCAAAGCTTGTCTTCACATTTGTAAAAGGACTTCCATAGATTGACTTTCAAAGAGCACGTGGAGTCAAGCTGGGTGTAATAGAAAGGTAATTTCCTGCACTGGAGCTTGCCTCTGTAGCAAAGTAGTGCATATGGGGATGCTATAGTTTGGATTGAGGTGTCCCCTAAAAGCTCATATGTGAGACAATGCAAAAAAGTTCAGGGGAGAAATCACTGTGTTGTAAGTCTTAACCTAATCAGTGAATTAATCCCCTGACAAGGATTAACTGAGTGGTAATTGAAGTGGTAGGGTGTGGCTGGAGGAGGTGGAAATTGGGGCCATGATTTTGGGGTATATATTTGTATCTGGCAAGTGGAGACCTCTCTCTCGGCTCTCTGATCATTATGCGAGCTGTCCCTCTGCCACACTCTTCCGCTATGATGTTCTGTCTCACCAGGAGCCCTGAGCAATGGAGCCAGCCAGCCTTCTATGGACTAAGACCTCTGAAACCATGAGCCCTTCCCCTATAGTTGTTCTGGTTGGGTCCTTTTAGTCATAGTGGTGAAAAAGATGACTAAAATAAGGGATAAACAGAGTCTCTACGGATGGAATCCTAGAGAGGTAAGTAAGTCTTGGCCCATTTCTTAGGTCCCACAAAGGCCACTTATCTGGACCTAGAACTCTCCTGGTTGTTGGGTGAATCATAACATTTGAGAGGTTCCTGGGGATTGCCAGAAGTTTCTAGAACCCTAAGGGTGGTGAATGTGGAGGTCAAAGTAAGATATAAAGTGGGCAAAAAAGAACATAATTGCCCTTTCTCTCTTTCTTTCACCTTTTCCACTGTGGAAAACAAAATAGAATATACTCTGTAATATGGTTCTGTTCATTCTGAAATGTTGTCATTGTAACCTGGCCTGTGTGATATTATGAAATATTGTGGGAAGAAAAAAATCAAGACTGTGCTGCTTTTGATATCTGCTCTGTGATTTTAGGAGTCTCCTCTTCCATATCTCACTACACCTTTATTTCCTTACTTACTTATACATTTGCTCATGGGTATTCTCATCTTTTTTCCAAAACTGGTATTGAATGAAATTTTACTGTAGGTGAAAATTTGTTTTCTCTTGTCTTTTAAGAGCTTTATGTTTGGAGAAGAGAAAGAAGTACATATTGTTGCAAGCTATTTTCTGATCAATATTTACACAACAAACTTTATATTCAAGGCACATGGAATTCAATGTAGCTTTATTTTAAGGTCACTACTCTAAACATCTTTAAAAATTCATATTCCAATTTTCTTTACTTTAAAAGATCAGAACACACAGAAAATGTTTAAATACATTTGCTACCTTCCTACATTTGTTCAGTGGCAATGCCAGTGTAGAAATTTTGTAATTTCCAAGCTGGAGTTGGAGCTCTATTTATTAAAAACATAGGCATTTCACCTGTTTGTGCCTTTTGTTTTAATGTGCAGAGCTGAACAAACATACTGATAATCATATACTAGGAAAATCATCTTAGGATTTCATTAAAAGAACATTTAGATGATAAATTCTCATCTTAGATAAATTTCCAAGTTTCAGTAAGAGGATTTGATAACATTTGACCCCAAACAAAGTTTTGAACTAAAGCATTAATTTTTGTCCTTTTTCTTTCTAGTTTGTGATTCTTGAATTAAGTTACTCAGAGAAAAGCAATTTTACAAGGTGCAAAGAAAAATGTGTATCTTAAAACTTTTTCAAGACAACTTACAAGTTTTCAAAATGGCAGCTGGAGTAGATAGACAATTATGATTTCCTATTAATATTTCCTCTGCTAAATTTTTTTTAATCATCTAGGGTTACTAAATTTGTGCCAATGTCTTACATTGCCTGTGATTTTTCACTCTTTTACACTATTTCACACTGTGGCCACAATATATCACTCAACACTCACCCATTTTGCTATAGATTTTTCTCTTCCTTACTCTCTTTCATCTTTCTTTGTCTTTCTGTTTTCCCCACACTCTTTCTCCTCTCTCTTTTTGTGTTCTCCTCTTTCTTCTCCTACCTATTTTTTCCTTCTTCCTCTTGCCTCTGCCATATATCTTCCATAGAACCACCAAAGTAAGAAAAGCAATAGAAAAAAGTTTTTTTTTTCCTGAAGTTTGTGTTGTTTTTATTTTACAAGCATAGAGGAAAAAATGATGTTTTAGCTT
Organism: Marmota flaviventris; assembly: GCF_047511675.1. Classification (NCBI taxonomy): domain Eukaryota; kingdom Metazoa; phylum Chordata; class Mammalia; order Rodentia; family Sciuridae; genus Marmota; species Marmota flaviventris. The sequence continues at coordinate 105,883,286 of NC_092504.1, forward strand.
TTACACTGAAGAAAGATCAATAACTCTGAACTTCGAGTGACACACATTTCAAAAAAAGATTGTCAAAACCAAATTCTGTGTAATTATTTATGTGGAAAGTGGTCATCATCTCTGATTCAAGAGCCATTTGGCTCTATTAAACACAGTTTTATTGCAGGATAATTTGCTAAGAAAATTCGTCTATTGATCTGAAGAAGAAATATCTTGTTAGCAGGACTACATCTGCATATTAAGAATACACCTACATTATGTAGTTGTTGTTTGTTAGAACTCAGAATATTTTAAGAAAATTTGATGTTACCATGACAGACTTGAAAATCTTTATTCAATTGAAGATAACAACATCAATCAAATATACACATCATATTTACATCTTCAGATTTTGAAAATTAGAAATAGTTTTGGGCTTAGTGATTGCAAATTGAAATGTGTGTCTTCATTAGGTTGAGTAAAATGAATATAACTAGAATTTTTTTAAGTTTTAGAAATTCTAAACATTTACTTATAAATGTTTAAAATTTTAATCATGAATTTATGATATTCCACATTTTCAGCATTTACTCATCTCTATGATTTTCCTTGATACAAAGTGCCAAGAACTTTCTTGACAGAAAACTTTATTGACATGACCTCATGGAATTCTAAGTTGTTCTGTAGATATTTTAGTCTACTCAGACTATAGACTATGGAATCCATTTTTAGATATCAGTATTGATCCAGTAATATCTAAAATGTTTTTCTTAAATTTAAAAGGATCTTTTGGATGCTCAAGAATGCCTTTAAGGTATACAGACAGGTGTGCTGTTGCTGATGAGCATGATTATTTTTCCCCTCAAACAGATGTTCTACTTAGAGCCAACCATATGGGAGGAGAAAAGCCACACATATATAGAAATGCAGTGATGACATTTATTGTTCCTCTTCATTGCATGGAGTAGAGTTCTCAGTTTGCTATTAATACAGAGCTCTGAGATAGGGTGAAAACTCACTGATGATCTATCAGTATGCTGACCATTTAAAGGAATTAGAGTTTATGAAATAGATTAATGATTCAAAGGATTTAATGACAAGATTCAGAAAGGGCAATGAAAGTCACATTACAAAGACATGCAATCTCTGGAGAGCCTTTGAATTTTGTCTACAGAATAATTTCCACACTATTTAGCTGCCTCCTCAGCAGGAATAAAGAGTTATAAACATGTTCATTAAATAGCAAATCTACAATGGAGAGAGAGAGAATTGGGACAGTTGGGAATTGGAGGATGTGGAAGCCATCTTTTTAGAATATTCTTTGTTAAAAGCATGATTGCTCTGTGACAAACCATGAAAATCAGTGCATGTGAATATATCTAAGAAATCAAGATAAGGACAGCACATTTTCTTGGCATATATAAATAGCAACTAAATGCCTTTATGTAAATTTAATATTTTTTGTTATAAAAAATTACATACCTATCCACTTTGACTCTTTTTTGGAAATGGCTACAATACTTTTCCTACATATGTTTGCTGGCAAATTATTCTCACTGTGCACAGATTTCATAAAAATAAGGAACTGTACAAGTGATTCTTTGTACACAAATTATGTACAATTAAATGTTTTGATCATGGTGATGGTGATTGCAGAGGTAAATGAGGGAAAATAAGTGACAAAAAAGGAAATTAAAATCTATTTTTAATTTTATCTTGGTATAAGTCGAAATCTACACAAGTAACTAAAATGAGCAAAATTGAGATTCCCCCTCCTTCGGTTGTATAATGTGGTATTTTCATTGATAAGTTGGATTGATAGAAGTACTGATTTGAATTTTAAAAAATGAAATCCAAATATGTATTTGAATTGTAATAAGACATTGAAAAAATACCTTCATTGCATGTATAATTACACCATAAAATATTTTCAGTGTCATCTTTAGTGAGCTTGATATAAAAATGTGTTTGAACCTAATTAATACGAAACCATCTTAACCAAGTTGTATTATAGGCTGATATTTTAAAACTATGAAAATGAGGTTTTACAAGCACCATTAAAAATATCATCACGTTCATTACCTGGTACTGTGGAATCCATATCCATATTCATGCTTCCTCAAAAAATTCATATGTTGAATCCTTTACTGCCAATGTGATGAGATTTAGAGATGAGGTCTTAGGAAGTAAGTAGGTTAGATGAAACCATGAATATGGGGCCCCAGTAATGCATGGGTTCCCTTATAAGAAGAATAAGGCACCAGAGTTCTTCATACCCCACCTCCTCCATGGACAACACCATGAAAAGGCCAGGAAGCAACCCCCTCACCACACCCAAATCTTACTCTGGGATCAAGCCTCCCATGTTGGGAGAAATGGCTGTTGTTTACCTCCTAGTCAATGGCTGTTTGTTGGCAGCCAAGCTGAATAAAATACTTGTTGTCTGGAAAGGGGTTTCATTAAAGTTTGGGCTTTGACAACTCAGGAAACAATTCATGAATAAAAGAAATAAAAACTCCAAAATATGTACTTTTCACAGAATTTTGGATTGTTTAATTAGGATGTCAGAGCGGAGAAATAAGTCTATTCTATTGTTGTTTTCTCTAAACACACACAGTAGAGCTCATTGAGAATTCTCACTGAGCTGTGGAAAAAGCACTCAAGGGAAGGTGCTTAATAACACTCCTCAGCTTATTGATGAGAGGCTGTGTCTGCAGCCACGGGCAGCAAATGTGTCTGCTTTCTGAGAGGAGAGCAACCCAACCACACTGTGAACACTTCAGAGGGCAGGTTTATATTCTGCTTTAATGTGTCTCACATGTACCCTGAAATAATAAACACTATGTAAATAATTTTTATTAATGATGAAAAATTTTCTACATTTAAAATTGCCTTTGATGAAGATAAAGAATGTGACTCCGCACTATTCAATGTAAAATGGTGGCATTAATAGACTATAGTAGATTAGTAAAGAAGTACCAAGTTGTGTACCCATTTTCTTCAAATTTGGTTGACAAGTGCATAATAAAAACTTTACATATTTTATATATATAAATATATATATATACACATATAATATTTATATTATTCAACTTAATGCATATATGATATAAACAAATGACAAAATGCAAATGATTGTTATATAAAAGTATAATACAAGTAAACATAAAAATGCTTCAGACATTATATAAAATCATATTTTATATAAAATGATTTTTATATTTATCATAAACACTGACATTTATATAGTTTTTAAATGATAATTAATGATATATCTATGTTTATGTATATTATATAGGATTTGTTTATGCAAATGACAATAAATAATGATTTCTACATGTAAATTTATAATTATAAATGATATATTCTATATAGATTATATATTTATTGATAACATTTGTGACTATACCTTAACTTATGTATTATATTTATATATCAGTTATTTATATTTACATATGTCATATTTAAATAGTTTTGTATAATGTTTTATATATTTACATATAATTTAGCTGAGTACATACAAATCAAAGATTCATTTGAGTTAAGAAATTTATTTTGAGATAGATTAAAAATAACCAAAAAAATCTTAAGTAGGATAAGTTGGCAAATAACAAAAGATTATGATTTATTGAATCCTTTTTTAATAACTAAGTAATATTAGCCCATTCTTCCAAAATAAGAGTTTGACTGTGAAATAGTACAAGAAAAAAAATTAGGCACAGTTGTATTTGAATATGAAGTCTCAACTTGTGGATGGAGTCAAAAAATATAGAAGTTCGGTTAAGAAAGAAAGAGATGGATGATTTTAGAGATAAATTTCCCATTCTGTTGAAGAGAATCCCATGATATTGATTGCAGTAAACAATATTATGACTCTGAATAATGTATTTCAATTTCAGCATTTGTTTACACTGACTTAACTCCATATTTATTTTTATATTGTATGGTATGTATGATTTATAATTTGTTAATAATTGATGAATGGATAAGAGATTGTCATCAATAGTTATGTTCTTGGTATACTTTGGGAACTCTCTAGGCAGGAAGGTCTGGTGGAAAAGAAAGCCTCTGAAATTGAATCTACAAAGCAATGTTGAAGATAGAGGGCTGTCTCCATAAAAGAAATTCAGAAAAATCTCAGTACTATATTGCTTCTCCATGAATAAATTTGACCTGGACAATTAGAAATACATTATTCAATTGTCTTACATGATATTGGTTAGGTATTTAAATATACCAAACAAGTTCACAGCAACTTCAAAGCTGCTATAATGCCTCCTGGCTATTGGGAGAAATTTGATATCTAATTATCTATTCTAAAAAATCTTATAAATATAAAGAATAATGTTAATAATTAAAATCTCAAACATCAAAGCACCATTTAATGCTGTTAATTATCTAATTATAAAATCAATAAATTGGGCATAGCAATGATGAATATCATCAAATGATTTACTTCCTTCTATTCTGGTACTGTTAAAGGTAAGCAGTATTTTGAAAGCACGAAAATATATATTGAAAAGTATATTTAGAAATTAAAATTATGTATTTAACCCATGAGTACCTGAAGAAATGAGGTGAAAAACATTAAATGATAAATTTTTATGCAGCAACTGAAGAAAGTATAGTAACTTTTCAAATATTTTTGAAAATGACATACTTACACATAACAGGGTAGAATATTCACCCAGACTTCAGTTTTCAGCTACTAATTCACACTTTCCCCTGGAAGCCTGAGTCTAATACTGAATGAGGCTGGGATACAAAGCCCTAGCTATTCTGTCTCAACATGGGACATTCCCAAGGATAATTGTCTACTTGCAGGATTGTCCAAGATTTGTTAGACTGCAGTTTGTAAACTTCTGCATCATTATTGTAAAATTCATATGTATTTCAGTGTGTTCATTCTTTTTTTTATTACTTGATAGTGCTCTATTGCATGGATAAATGAAAGTTTGCTTCATTATCTGTTGTTAAGCATGTGGGCAAATCCCAGTTTGGGGCTCTAACAAGATTACTATGAACATTTGTGTACAAGTCTTTGTATTGAGGTATTCATTCCAGCTTAAGCAAAATTTTTTTAAAATTTAAATTTCTTTTATATGGAGATAATTGTTTTTATCATAAAGACTGCAAACATTTAAAAATTGTGAGTTTTGAATGTATGGGGCATAAAGATTCTTTTTATATTTATTTTTTTATGGCCACAGATTGTGGAGACATATTTTTAGGGTAATTTGGTAGTATCTATCAAAATAATAAATTGCTAGTCCTTTGTTCCTGAAATTCTACATCATTTAATGTAATATTGGAAAAAAATCTTTGCTTTTATGTGCCTCTGTTCCTCAGGGCCATAAAGAGGATAATAACATGCAATATGTGTTTCACATTGATGTATAATTCATAGAGTTATAGTGAGCATAAATAAATTAATTCATGAAAAATGCTGGCAATGACAATTGTTTTTTATTATTATTTTTACTATTACTTAAGAAAATATATTCTTCAGAAATCCTTTGATAAATATAAAAGGCAAAAATTTTTAAGAATTTTACTAGAACAATTTCTTATAATAAAAATTGTAGACAACCTAAATGTTCATTGATAAGGGGTTATTAAATAAATTTTGGGACAAATGAGGGAGGCAATGGGGAAGGCATGGACTCAGTTCAGAGGTTGCTTCAGTGGGTGGGCTGTGGGCTTGGTCCATTTCTTAATCTCTTTATGCTTAATTTTTTATGCCATTAAAATATTGATAGTGCCATCTTATATGAATTATTGTGAGAAATCAACTAGACATGAAATGTAAATTGTTTAGAAAATAACCAGGGCATAGTGAGCATGCCATAATCCATAGCATTTTACAGTATTACCCTTTATTAGAATAGAGGCAGATCTGTTTGTATTGTAATAGGATACTTATTATAAAATGATTTTATTTTTTCTCACTACAGATGTTATATGATGGAGGTAGATATATAATCCATTTATGTATCCTTAGAAATAGGTGGAAATATCCCATATGTATCAATTATTATTTTATCCATTAATTTTAGGAAGGGAACAATAGTTAAACTTATTTCATACTTCTAACTATTCCAAATTGAGTATGAATGAACATTTAAATATATGAAATATTTCACTTCAATAGTAAACAATAAAAAATTTTAAAAAGCACTTTTTGTCTTTTAGTAATTTATTTGAGTTTATTAAATCAGGAAATGTTTGTTATATATTTATATACATAGAATATAACAAAAATTAAGGGTACCATGATTGCAAATATTGTATGATTATCATTGTACAATACATTGAAATGACTTAAAATCAAGGAAAAAAGTAAGAATAGTTAGTTGGGCTAACAGATGCTCTTCTCTGTGCCGCTAAGTTTCTTTGGGAGCAAGAACATCTCCACAGGCAGATATACTGAGATCATTTTGTGAAATAAACAAATATATAGCTTTACTAACTTTAGAAAGAAAGTTGGTTTTTGTTTAATGTAGAAAATCCCAGATAGATGAGATGTTCATACAAAGATAATAAAATTACTTACTGTTTCTCAGTGAAGTTGATAGTATCTTTCATACTAGCTTATGTACGATATAACAAGTAACCACTAAATGTGGTAACTGGGGGAAACTTGGCTGGAATTGTTCCTTTAACAAGTCGCAACCACACTTCCTGCCCATAATTTAATTCTAATAAGGCATCTCCAGTCAAAACTCTGTCACAGTGTATTTCACTGTTAATATTTTCAGCCTCAAATGCAAGCTTGTCTACTCCATCAACCACTAAAAATCCAGAGATATGAGCACTAAATGACTCAATGGTATATTTGAAAACATACACCCCAAGATATGGAATTCTGAATCTTCCAGTTCTTGGGTTATATGAAGCTCCATAATTGACATCCAGATTATTAAACAGGATAGGGCCAGGTGTAGTCATTCCATATGTATGAGATGCAAAGAAGGCCACCATTGGTGCATATCTATAAGATCCTTTGGAAAAATCTGTTATAGAAAAAAAAATGGCAAGAGTTAATTTTCATGTTTGTATCTTGTTTTGTTTTTTTCTCACATCGTTATCATTTTATCTTAGTTACAAAAAGCCTTACAGAAGCAACTTTAACAATGGTTATGTTCCTGAATGTCTGCCTCTTCTCTTGACTGAATTACCCTAAATCATTTCATTTTTTAGAGCCTCAGTTTCTCCATTTAGATCAGGATAGAGGAAAATAACATTTGTTATCTTCCTCATACAAATGCCTCAAAGTTTAATTTGCATATTTCTTTGATCTCCCCAGAGATAAAGGAATTCAAAGCATTCTATGATTATTATGGTATGTCAGAATGTTTTAAAGTCCCTTGCAAGAATTGAAGCTGACATCAAGTAGAAACAATTTTTCAAGCACCTTGTCAAACTGTTTCTAGAGTCTAAAACAGAAACTAAATGAAGTCATATTCACTATAGGGAAGGAGACAAAAGAAATTTTCTGTGTAATTAATGCCAAATGCACATACAAAGGCTGTTAAAAAAAAAAAACAGGCTAAAAAATTTACTCTTTGGTATGCAGCATATTTAAATAAAGCCCTATTTGAATTTTTTTTTTGCTTCTATTAAAGATAATATGATTTAAATGCCGCACATATTTTCTTGTATAAAACCAGAAATGTACTATTAAAGTAAATGTAAAGCAACCAATACTTATCAAATGACATGATGAAAAAAGACATCTTGTTTTATTCCGTACATTTGAGCATGTTCTAAAATCCCCATGTCATCAAAATGGCAGCTAGCTCAACCCTCATGGAAAACATACTGCCAAGCACATGTTGAAGCTTCATTTAAATGACCATATCTGACATGACTCAAAGGTGTTTCTTTAACAACTTGTTCGAGGAGAGTTTATACCTGTCAGATATGTACATCTGCATTTTCTCTTAATACACACTAAGAGAGAAAAACTGATGGGGGTAGGACTTTCAATACAATGCCTCTAGAATACCAACATAAAAATGTCAAAAAGTTCCTGCAAATATAAATTTTCCTGACATAAAGACATTTCTACTTGTAAATCAGGTACGTTATTCAATAAGTTTCCGACAGAAAAGTGATTAATCCTCACGTGGATCCAGAATAGATCAACTAAATATCCCTTTGCAATTAATCCTCACGTGGATTCAGAATAGATAGACTTAATATCCCTTTGCAAATATTTTCAGAATATGTTTCTGTATCTGACATTGAGCAAATCTAAGGATGCAGACTCTTTTACCTGGAGTTAAAGCATTTTCTTGCAGCAGCTTGATAGTGCAGTTGTCACCAGTGAAAGGGTGCCGGCAGGCGCAGGTATAGCTTGTTCTCCCACTTATACACGTGCCCCCATTCTGGCATGGGAATCTGCTACAGCCTGAATACTCCTCTGTGACTGAAAAAGAATCATGATAAAGGAGAATAAAGTGACTTTATTTTCCTGTTCATCTCAAATCATAGTTTGCAAAAGAATAGGCAAAACGCTGAATTTGCAATTTAAAAACCAGGTTCCTAGGCACAGATCTCCTGCCAATGTAGTAATGGGACTCCATGCAAATCACTTAACTCTGACCTCTTTCTTCCTTTTTGTGAAGTAGGAATAATTCTTTTATCTACTGCATTTATTTTTGTGAAAATGCTAAGATTTTGATCAACTGTGATAGAGAGTACTATTACCTAGACAGAACATTTATAGTTGGAGCTGGTATGGGATAAAGGTAATGGTGCACATCACTGAAGAACAAAAATATCTGCTCAATACATAATATGAAGATTATTGGATAATGATAAAAATGCAAATTCTACATGTACAAAAATACTGTATTTTTATTTAAAAAAAAAAACCTTTGATTATATTACAATCAAATAAAGGAGAGAATCTTTATAAGGTTTTTTAAATTATAGAAAACTCTTTCAAAACAAAAAAACCAGATGCTATAAGAAAAAATTTCCACATTTGATTACGAAAGAATTAAAACTAATTTTAAATGAAAGTTGTTAAATTAAATGTTCCAAGATAAGGGGAAAATTAAGAGACAATATTTTAATAGACATAATCTAATGACTAATATCTAATAACATATGACAAGCTCTGATGAATCTAAATGAAATAGAACACAGTTCCCTGAAAAATAAAGTGAAAAATGAGCAAATGGTATGAGCAGATAAGTCACTGCACAAAAACTGCAAAATTTTACCAAAAGTTTTAAAACACATTCAATTTGCTTCTAATCAAGTAATAATAAAATTTACCATGATAATATTATTTCATATTTTAAAAGAGAAAATGTGAAACTTCTTATACAACGTTGGTTTTGAACTTAAATGATTTGACATTTTTAATAGAACAATTTGACCATATTGACTTTGAGCCAGAAATTTCTCCTGGCAAAAAGAGATCTACTTGTCTATGTATATAAAGATAATTTAAAAAAGATGTTCTTTATGGTGTCATTTGCATTAGTGAAAAATTTAAAGACAACTAAATAAGCAGTAATTCAGAACTCATTAAATGAATTGTGATATATGCCCACTAAGAAATATTACATAGCAGTTAAAGAATGAGGTAGCTCCCCCAACACATTTGGTTTACCAACATCAGCAAATTACCATTTGTATTTTGCACATAGACTAATTCCCTTTATTTATAAAGCTTCAAATTATAAATATGATTAGAGCATAATACATGATATATAATTAAGTAAATGCTGGGAAAATGCTGGAAGAATCATTACCCTACTTGCCATATTTACACTACACCACCACCTTGTGGCAACAATGTAAATAAGTTTACAATTCACTCATTTCAAATTATGTGTTTCTTGATTTTTTTTTTTAATTGGGGATTATTTTCTTTATTTGATTTTTTTTTCATGAAGTGAAATATATAAACATTTTTAATACATTTTGTTTCCTATCTGCTCATATTAAATTCTTATAAAATTTATTCAAACTATATTCTTATATTATTAAGAATTTTGCAAAGAAAATATAATATGCAACTAGAAACTAATTTGGATTATATTTATGTATTCTCTGCAATGGTCTATAAACTACTTCCCTCATCAAGAAAAGTGTAGCTGACCCTGATGATGCACACCTTTAATCCCAGTAACTCAGGAGGCTGAGGCAGGAAGATCCCAAGTTTGAGGCCAGCCTCAGCAATTTAGTGAGGCCCTAAGCAACTTAGGGACACTGTGTCTCAAAATAAAAGATAAGAAAATGGGGTTGTGGCTATTGAGCCACAGTGTAAAGCACCTGGGTTCAATCCCCAGTAGCCCATGCCCCAAAAGCATAAACTGGGTGTGGAGATGTATACTTCTAATCCCAACTACTGGGAAGGCTGAGGCAGGAAGATCACAAATTTGAGGCCAGCCTTAGCAACTTAGTGAGTTTCTCTCTCAAAATACATTATCAAGATCTGGGGATGTATATCTGGAGAGTGCTTGACTAGCATCCATAGGATGCTGGGTTCTATCTCCAGTATGTGATGAAAATGTAAAAAAAAAGAAAAGAAAAGTGCAGGAATATATTTCGATTTGTATAAACGCATGGTATGTAATACATTTCAACAAGTCTTTCAAGCTGGCCTACATTTTTTGAATGCCATTTGTCTACCAGGTGACTAAGTCATTAAAACACTCTCATTTGCTGTGAGCTATAATTCTAGAACTTAGTCCATTACTTGCTGGTTCTCAAAACATCAGTGATTCTCCATTACCTGTAGAAATGTGAGTTCTTTACAGCACAAAGCACTGCTCTGTTTGTTACATTCTCTGAATCTAGTACCATGACTGATTCAAAGGAGGGTTCTCAGTTCTGTGTTTCACGGGGAAGGGATCAACTGTGCAGTAGGATTGGGGAAACACTGTAATTATGCAATTTGATCAACTCTATAATTCTCATTTTCCCAGATGAGAAAAAGTTACTGTCTTCTGTAAACACAGCCTATTCATGAATGACCAAATCCGTTCTAGGGAGAATTCAAAAAACTAGAAACAATGCATTGCTCTGCATGGCTTTGCTACTCTGATTCTTCAGGTCAAAAGCTTTTGACTTCTATTTAATGTCCAGAGTGAATATTCTATTTTTCTCCTCTTTATGTTGCATTACCTCCTGGAATGGTGTCTTGCCTTTCTTTTGTTCTTTTAGCAATTCAGAGACTGTTATTTTATCCTTTTTTCCCCCTGACCTGTTTTTAGTGTCATTTATCTGGTTAAGGGTCCACTTTAGTCTGAGGGCCTGCATTTTCTCCTATTGCTATAGTATCCCAAACTTCTCAAGAGCACATTTGCCTTCTCCCATATCTCTCTTGGTACCTACTGATCATCTGTAGGGAATGCCTCATTCGCGTGGCTGCACCTGCTTCTACTGCTGTTTTAAGTTGCTTTCTTAGTCTTTTTTGCTATTTTATGTTATTGCTGTTCTGTAAATCCCAGCCAAAATAATCTACATTTTAGTTAAGCAATGCCCATGGCGTTTTGTACTGGACTTATTATGCCAACAAAATCTAAGCAGTGCAGGCTTTGGCAATAATTGCTAGCTGCCTTGCTAAAATGACTTTATATCTCTTATTAATGCAAACTATGTATTAGATGTTCATTATTTTTGCATCAGTATCATACTTTGTCATAACAGGTCTATGTTCTGATGTTATTGAAAGGCTCCAAAGTTCCATCCATATTTAAGTCATTCATTTAAACATACATTTACAATTATTACTGATAACAATTAAATTTATTGAGTAGTCATCTCTGTGCACAGACATGACTCATCGTTTTTTTCGGTAAAGAAATGTTTTAGCCACTCCTCCCAGCGTTTTTATCATTTTTAATTTTATGTTGCATTGTGTTAATCCAAATCATTGACAAAAATGTTTCATGAATCACTGTCAAGTACAGCACCTTATAAAAGACAAGTAAACTTCATTGGCAGTGATTTGCCAGTTGAAGTTGTCTGCAATATGTTACACAAATGGGATAGACATCACTACCCAAAGTGCATGCATGAAGACATGAATTGGAGTCAATATACTTTATATACAACCAGAGATATAAAAAATTGTGCTGTATATGTGTAATAAGAGTTGTAATGCATTCCGCTGCCATTTATTTTTTTTTAAATTCAATGAAATAAAAATAAAATTAAAAGAAAGAAAGAAAGTGAGCCAAAGACTTGAACAGACCTGTATTTGAACAGAGGAAAAAAATTAGTTATAGATTGTATAGATTTTGTGCATCTTCTGATTCATATTTTCCATTTTATTTTTAAAATACTTACAAGTGGTCAGATATCTTTATTAATATCTCCTGTACAGATTAATACTTAATAAGTATTTGTTCCTGAGATAATAACAAAAATTACAATCTAATAAAGTATCATTTCTGACATCTTTCCTCATTCCTGCTTCTAGAGTTAATTACTTTAATTCTCTCAATTATTGCATGATGCTCTGGATAAGTTTTCTCATTGAACTGATTATCATATTATACTCATAATAAGTATCATACTTACTCTTAGTTTGATAGTGTTTTTGTTCATGTGTTCTTCATCCAATTGAATGTGAGCTCTTTTGAGGTCATGGCTTACCTCTATTTCTTAAATAGGACCTTAATATTCAATTTACTCCTACTCTCAAATTCATAAATGTTCACGTTAAATTTGAACAGATTGGAGAGCTCTTTACATTCTCAAAGCACCCTGCCGTGGCTAACATTTGTCATATTTTTATAGTAAGTACCTGCTGTCACTATTGATTATCACAATGTGTAACATATAGAAACTTTTAAAGACTTTTAAAAGATGAATAAACAAGTTACCAAAAGATAGAGTAGATGACCACACTTTTACCCGACTCTATCCTTTCTTTACAGTTTCTCAAAATCACAGAATTTGCTGCTGTATCATTGACATGTTTTTGTAGAGACATGGAATTATCTCAAGAAAACTCAGGCACAACTTCCCTCCTCCCTGGGGTTTCAGTAATTTCTTAAACCCTATCCAGTCCATTTAATTTCTTTGATGGAGAAAAGTGCAATTAGTTGAACAGTTCTACCAACTCAGCATTCTACTATTTTGTGCAAGTAGCATGACAAATCTTTCACTATTCATTTCCCTGCTTTGAGTATGACTAGAATTCCTTTCCCATTGTCTTGGAATATTTCATCAATCACTATTTGTTCTGGCCTTTGCTTTCTGGACCTTAATATGTACTCTAGTTGTACTTTCCCCTTAATCCTACTTTCAAATTCATAAATGTTCATGTTAAATTTGAACAGATTGGAGAGCTCTTTACATTCTCAAAGCCCTCTGCTATGGCTAACATTTGTCAGATTCTTATTGTAAGTACCTGCTTAATGTCTGAGCTCCATGAGAAAGACTGTGTTGAATTGACACTGTATGCACTCAGCCTTTCTCAGGGCTTGTTCAGAACTTATTCAACAGGGAGTTCATGAACAAATGAAAGAACAATCTGTGCTGCTCTTCTACTTAATTCTCATTTATTTTATATATAACTTAATATTTATAATTTTTGAAATATACATATATGCTAGATAATATATTGTAATTTATTATTTTACTTTGCTTAACGTTTTACTTTTTTTCTTACTCATAGTTTGGTGTGAAGATCTTACTTTTTAATTTTTCGTTTGGACAATAACGTACATAGCAAAGGGCACCTAACTCTGAAATGAGTTATCAATAGATTAGTGAGAAGACCTGTACTTTTGCCTCTGGAGGAAAGCATTATACAAACCACTACATAACTCTGCTCCTAGGTAATACAACCTCATAGCATTAGCACTTTTCTTTATGTTTCATACTGATTCCAATCAATGCTTTCTAAAATACTTCAACTCTAATATTTGTGAATACATTCTTAGCTTTCAGTGTTATTTTGCCTCCTTACTTATCAAAACTGTTTCTATCAAATAAGATTTATTCTTCTATTACTCTAGAAATAGTTCATATTCTCCTTTCGAACAACTCCTAGAAATGGAAATATTTATGTTCATATTAAATATTCAAATTTATTGATCTAAATACTCATATTTTCTTAATTGATGTATAAATGAATGGAAATGTTATTTCCAATCATATTTATTGCTTTTATTTCAAATACCCAGCTTTTATTTTTGTTCTTTTTATTTGACATCTGTTGTTCTTGACATTGTTTCCTGGGATTTTTTTTCTCAACCATTCAAATGTCACTTTAAAGCATATTTAATCCTATCAGCAATTTTTACCAAATATATTAACCCTGTCCCAGAAGATTTAACCTTTATCATTAAACAATCATCATGTGATCTTAAGCCATGAACTAGAAAATTAAATGTTTTATTTGACATTATCAACTGTTTTCTCCTTTTTCTTCAGAGTCACAAACCCACAATCAAAAGCATTATAAATGCTCTCAGGTAAATGCATGAATACATTTTTTAACATCATTAGTCATTAATAAAATGCAAAATAAGGTCACAAGGAAATATAGTCACACCCTTATTAAAAATGATAAAGTAAAAGATATTGACAATTTCAAGTGCTGGCAAGAATATATAGCAAGTTGAATTCTCTCATATATTATTGATAGAAATACTAAGTGGCTTGTCATTCCTTATAAAATTAAGTCTGGGTTTATCTTATAACCAAGCTTTGTTACCCCTATTTTTTAACTCAAGAGAAATCAAAACTTATGTTCATACAAAAAACTTGTATGTGAATGTTTATTGCATCTTTATTCATAAATACCCTCAACTAGAATCATCCAAAATATCCTTCAACAGGACAGCAGATAAACTGTAGTACAAGGTTACAATGGAATACATGCAGCATTATGGGTAATCTCAAACCTACCACACTAAGTGGAAGATGTTAGACTCACAATTCTACAGGCACTGTGTTGTTTCATTTATTAGATATTCTGGAAATGGGAAAAATGTGTGGAAAGAAAACAGTTACCAGTGCCTGGGAGTGATGTGGAATCTGCCTACAAAGGTGTGTGGGACTATATACACAATGAAATACTATTCAGCATTAAAAGAGAATAAAATCATGTCATTTGCAGGTAAACACATGGAGTTGGATAATATAATGCTAACTGAAGTTAGCCAATCCCCCCCAAAAAAACAATTGCAGAATGTTTTCTTTGATATATGGATGCTAATTCATAATGGGGTTTGGGGTGGGCAGCATGGGAGGATTAGAAAAAACCTAGATAGAACAAAGGGGAGGGAGGGGAAGAGAGGGGAAATTCAAATCAAAACTACTCTAAGATTTTTATCTTGCTCTAGTCAGAATGGCAGCTATTAAAAATACAAACAACAATAAGTGTTGGCAGGGGTGTGGGAAAAAAAGGTACATTCATATATTGCTGATGGGACTACAAATTAGTGCAGTCAATATGGAAAGCAGTATGGAGATTCCTTGGAAAACTTGGAATGGAATCACCATTTGATCCAGCTATCCCACTCCTGGGTCTATACCCAAGGGACTTAAAATCAGCATATTTCAGTGACATAGCTGCATCAATGTTTATAGCAACACAATTCACAATAGCTAAATTGTGGAACCAGCCTAGATAACCTTACTTAGATAAATGAATAAAGAAATTGTGGTATATATACATAATGGAATATTACTCAGCATTAAAAGAGAATAAAATCACAGCATTTGCAGGTAAATGGATGGAGATGGAGAATATCATGCTTAGTGAAGTAAGACAATCCCAAAAACAAAGGCCAAATGTTTTCTCTGGTATGTGAATGCTGATCCTTAATGGGAGGAGCATGGGAGGAATGAGGAACTTTAGACAGGGCAAAGGGGAGAAACAAAGCTCTGTAGAGGAACCTTTCACTCTCAACTTCTCCTTTTCTTTCTTTTCTTTTCTTTTTCTTTTTGTTGTTGTTGTTGTTGTTGTTGTGTGTGTGTGTGTGTGTGTATTGGGAGGGTATTGGGCTGAACCCAGAGGTGCTCTACCATTGAGTTACATACACAGCCCTTTTTATTTTTTATTTCCAGACAGGGTCTTGCTAAATTTCTGAGGCTAGCCTTGAATTTGCTATGCTTTTGCCTTAGCCTCCAGCATCACTCTGATTACAGGTATACACTATGGAGCTCAGTACTATCAACATTTTCTAGAACAAAATTACAAGGTTTTCTGAGCCAGATCCTTGCTATTTCATTCTATTATCATTTCCTTACAGAGAAATACATACAGCACTATGTATTCCTTACAGAGTTCACTATTTTTTCCAACAAATGAAGCCAATCTTACCTTCTAATTTAATAATGCTACCTACTTCCAACATACCCAAACACATCCCATAATACTCTGATTTCTCTTACTTTTCTCTGCATTTCTTTCATGCATAGCGTCTGTCAACTTTTAGCATACTATTTGTCCACTTATTTATTGTGGATTTGTTTCCTCTCTCTATCCTTGATAGAATGTGAACTCTAGGAGATCAAAATTTAAAAAAATATATATATATTGTGGTATATCCAAGGCATGAAAAATAGTACCTGATTCCATTTGGCACTTAAATAATTGTTGAATTGAAATTGCTATAATTTCAATTATAAAATTGCTATAATTTTCAAATATAAATAATTCTAAAGATAAATTATTTCAATCCCAAGCCCAAAATAACTTAAATATGAGGTTTTTTCCTTAATGGCACAAATCTCTGATTTTATTTTTCTTATTTATTTATTTATTTGTGCATTAGTTTTAACACAATACTATGCACTAATGTGACACACTTTAAAAAAATTACTGTACCTCTATTGCCCCTTCAATTTAGTAAGTTGTTTTACAAAACTTTTCTTGAATTAAATCTGAAGTTTGATACTTTTCAAGCAAATTTCTTGGGTTATAATAAATGTGCAATAATTTGTTAGCTGACAACAAATTCAATGAGTTTAATTTATGTTTAAAAGGTAGTTTTAATATTTGAAGGGTAGTTTTGAAGTCTTATTATTATTCAGAAAATTATTTGGGATATTGAATATTTTTTAGAACTTCTAATTCACTGTGAAAGATCTGGAAATCAAAATTAGATGTTAATATTCATATAAGATTTGCTTATTCTCTTATCTCTGTTCCTCCCCAATATTCCCTCTTGACTTTTCTCTCTTTCCAGCTACCCTTTAAAGGTTATTGTTGCCCTAACTCTGATCCTGTTTCCAGTTCTAAGGTGAGATAGTTTTCCCTTGGTTTATCTCACCATGCCCAGAGTTTTCCAACATGGTCTTTGTGCTGAAGTCTCTTAAAATTAAGTCTCCAAACAAATTACAGTTTTATCACTTGCTTAAAATTATAAAATATTTCTAGCAGGATTGTTAATTAACCATGGTATGATAATCAATACAACATGAAATAATACCATTGTGCACAATTTAAAATAAATAATGCAGTTAATGACCAAGAGAAAAACATCTATTCATTATATTCAATTTACAGATCACTTAATAATCAAATTTAGTTTCAAATCTTTGATGTCCTTTTAAATTTAATTTAGAAAAATGACTCCTGTGACTCTTGCTTAGTTAGGAAAAATCCAAACATAAGCAGCAACTACGTAAACAGAAGCTGACATTCTGCTACATTTTGCTATTAATGTTAAGCTAAATATTAGAAATTTTGGGTCAGAAAATGTCCATCCCATGCATGGGAATCTGACTGTTCACCTGAGATATGCTGGTCATTGTATTGTAGGACAAGGTGCAGGAAAGGGTTGTTAATTGTGTCAGACTTCTCTCTTCACCTGTGATCATCTTTCTATATGAAGGGAAATCACATAGAAATCTGGGAAGGTATTTTTCTTCTCCCAGGGAGCCATGGACAACAAGTAGTTTATTTAATATTCTCTTCAACACTGATGATTTATTGACACAATTTTTAAAATTGCTTATATTCACAACAATGATTTTTTAAAGTTGTATACTACTAAATATTTTATAGAAAGCAATCTTTCGTAAGAGTACTGGGATCATTATGAATAGGATAAATTTAAAAAAAAAACTCTTGATGTCTATTAGAATATTGTTTAGCAACAAGACAAATATCAACGATAGCTAAACGGTTACACATCAGGGAGATGGTTAATAAACAGTGAATGAATGAGCCACAAACCTGAGTGCCCATGCTCCACAGTGGACTAAGAAATGAAGCCGAGGCAGGATTTAGCTGTCCTTGGAAGGGCAAGCAGCCAGACTCTCTCTGCAGAGATCAGTCTGCCAATACAAACAAATCTTCACAAATGAAATAAAAAACCTCTTGATGTCTATTGGAATATTGTTTAGAAACAAGACAAATATTTAGCAATTGAATCAGAACAGCTTATCAGCACTGGCCCACTAGGAATCAGAATTAGCATAACTGAATGTAAGCCTGGCTTGAAAAGGAAGTGCTGAGGATGAGTACCCTGAACTTTGTTGCCATTCTCCTACATCTGGTAAAGGAAGATCCTGATTTAGTCAGCTCTTCTGTTGCTTTACCAAAAGTCGTGTAGAAGAGGAAAAGTTGGAAAACATTGGAGCTTAGTTTCAAAAGTTTAGTCGGTGACCAGCCGATTCGATTCCATAGTTCTGGGCCCCAAGTGAGGCAGAATACATGATGGAAGGGCATGGTGGAGGAAAGCATCTCACTTACCAGGAACAAAATATATACTCCAAAGGCACACCTTTAGTGACCTAACTCCTCCAGCCACACCCTACCTGTGGACAGTTAATCTATATCAGTGGATTGATCCACTGATTAAGTTATACCTCTCAAAATCTAATCATTTCACCTCCAAAAAGTCTTGTAATGTTTTGTAACTGAGCTTTTGGAGGACACCTCCTGCTAAGAGCCATAGCCAAATAGTAATGATGCATGGCATTTTTGGTTGAAAGGTGACGCCAGCAAGCCATTGAGTTGATATGATTATGTTAAGATCTGCATTCAAATGGATATTAGACCCCTGCTGTTCACCTCAGCTTGCTACTTTGGAGCTCTAGGGGGACTCCCAAAGAGTTCCCATTGGTTGGGAAAGTGCGTAGAAGGGAATTCCGGAGGAGGGATTTCCTATTGGAGTGGTGTGTTCGGGAGAATGCCTGTGTGTGTGTGTGTGTGTGTGTGTGTGTGTGTGTGTGTGTGTCTTGGCATATTTCCCGGGAGCATACAGGGCATTGGCGGGAGTTTCAAAAATAAAATTTGTTCCTGTTTGAGTGGCTCATGATTTTGTGCCCAGCCAGACTGCGGCAACCTCCTACATAAACCGCTGGCCATACAACATAAATAAACAAACTGAAAATAGTACCTTTACTTCCTCAGCATCAACACAGAATAAGTTGTCAGGATTTGAATTCCCAAGAAAGCAAATTCCCTGAGAATATCAACTGTAGTCATTATGGAATATTCAGATATGGTGAGACTCTGTAAAGCACATGATGCATGGGACAGAAGCAGAAGGAAAATGAAGGCATGTGAAAAACAACAAAAACAAAAACAAACTAATGTAGTGGATGAGAACACAGCCCCCAGGAGCCACATACAAGGTAAATGACCCTCAGCAGGATGCTTAGGCTAATCTCTCTGCAGGTTAGTCTAGTCATCTTCAAAATAAGGATGATAATAATACTAACTCATAGGTATTGGTAAAGGAAGGATATAGTATAATTTATACAGTGTTTTGGATGAAGTAAATAGTAATAAACAGTATCCAATATCATATTGTTTAGACACCTAGTCTCTAAACAAAATATTAAAAAGGACTGCAGATGAGGTTCAGTGGTTAAGTGACCCTGGGTTCAATCCCTAGTACCAAAGAAAAAGAGACAGAAAGAGAACTTAGCCTGCATCCACTGGTTTTATCACCTTGCAGAAACCTTACTTGTTCAGATTTCCAAACAGTGCCACAAATTTTATGGACCCTAGGAGCATGGCCAATTTAATGGGCATGAAAACCATATACAATTGCTCAAAGGGGCTGGACACAGTATGCCACCTGTCCCACATAAGGTGAATTTCCAACTTGCACATAGAATTAGGCCAATACACCTTTGTTGCCCTGGAATCACTATTGATATTTTTACAGAGATGGAATAAAGAAATTTTATTAACTGTCAGTGTGGCCAGATAGTTATATAAACATTCTGCTCTCAGTAAGTAAAGAAACAGGAAACAACTTAATCAAAACATTACTGGAAAAATATGAATCAAAACTGAATTATTCCCTATTAGCCCATTAAATTCAATATTGAGTAAACCACTTTATATTTCAATTGAATTTTTGTTAGGTCATAAGATGAATTCTTTACACTACTAAAGTTTATAAGTTCTTACATTCTATAAACTTTTTACTTCAGGTTATTTAAAATTTATATTTACTATATAGATCCAGATATAATCACTTGCTTGATGTCTCATCAAACATACTGCAGAATTTCACTGAAGCTCATATTGCAAATCCCACATGAAGACCAAGATAGTATGGTACTTTGAAAAAGAACACATCATTATCTCTCCTAAAATTGTTACTACAAGGACATCTTATATTGGGATACTAAATTTCTTTGAGGACACATAACTCTAAACAGTTTATTCTGTATACCCATAAGGGTAAGATTAATCCTCGTAGTCAGACTAATTTGGGGTACTCATAAATAAATATACTAATTAAACATTCACAAGAATTCATCCCAAGAGTATTCTGTGATTTTTAACATTATCAAAACATTTGGAGATTAAATATGAAAATTCACTCTATGTTAAGATAATGAGCACTCTTTGTAATTAAAAAGCAATAAAATACAAAATTCATCCAAATGGGCATATAATTTAACAGCTTACTTATGTGAGAAAAACACAGCCATTTCTTTTAGTAAGAATAAGCAGTTATTCTCATTGTGAAAATATTACTAGATATTACTCAGCAGCTGAACACTTAAAAAACATTTCTTTCATACTATTAAGTTATTTATATTACCACACTGAATCCCTCTTTCCTCTCAAATCTGCGCTTTCTCCTGTGGTGCTAACAACATTTGTTAATGGCACCAACATCCTCTCATTACCCAAATCTAAAACTTCAGAATATTCTAGGGTCTCCCTTCTCCAAGTTCCATGTATGGAGTCTGTGAATAGATGCTTATTTTTATTTTTTTTTCAGTGACGCAGTCTGCAACACATTTCTCCTCGGCAAATTACCAGTTGCAATCCTCTTACTCCGAAGGAAAAAACTGGGACACCAGATAGGTGAATATTTTAATTAGTTGCTCTTTTTTTCTGTTAATTATACATTCACTACATTTCTTGCCTCTGATGCCTCTTTTTTAACTATCACTTCTTTAGATATTACTCTTATTGATATTGCCAAAATTTATTCAGTAATGCTGTAATCAGTACCTTAATGTCATTCTCTGCACTCATGCCATGTGTGGCTGTTAGCTTCATGCTTTTGAATCTTACTACGCAGAACCCATTACCCCAAATTTCTACAGATATCCCTCCACTGGCAAATTTGGATCTAAGTGACTCAGTTTGGCACTTAATGACCTTCTGTGATCTACCCAATCCTAATTCCTAAACATATATCATAAAGCAGTCATTCAACAGATAATTACTGAGTTCTTATTACACATCTGATATTGTGTCCAGTAAAGCCAAAATGATTTTTTGATGTTGTTTACCAAATCACTGTGGAATACTTTTCTTTACTTACGCTGAAATGTATTGAATGGGAGAAAATTTAATTATTTTATAATGATCATCAGATGATCAATTCACCAAATATCAGAAAATAATAAAAACATGTAGACAAATATGCACACTAGAAGTACATGTTTTGTTTTAATAATTTACATAGAATGAGATTCAAATAATCTTTCTATGATCTTCTAATACTTGACTATCCAGTTTCAAGGGAACACCTTTTATACTTGCTAGACTGTACAGACTTGCTAAATGTCATTTAACTAGAAAGAGAAATTAAAAGTTATTTTTAGAAATAGCTTACCAGGATACACAAGGTTGTCTGTGTTTCTTTGAGTCCGGCCTATCAGAACGGTCGTAAGATTTACTGTGGGTTTCTTAAGTGTGTTAGATTTCTTCAGCAATTTTACTTGCTTCTGAGACTTGACAACATTTGCCAGACCTTCAGACAACAATCGATCTATATACCAAGTTAAGTTAGATAGGGCAGCTTGAGTTTTTATTTCAATTATTGATTCCACAAATTCTGTCAGACCTTTCTGAGGAAGCTGATTTTGTGGCAGAGAACCTTTTATCCACTTAAGTACAGCAGCATTTTGTTCTGATGCGCTTGTTGGAGCATTACAACACACGGTAAAAAATTCATGGAGAGTTTTGTTAAGCAAAGAGAAATTAGTTGAAAGATGGATGGATTTTGCTTCCAGGGCCTTAAATCTGGAATTTAATACTTGTAGTTGAAGAGCTTGGTCTCTCTCATTTGCAGTCATACTGCCTTTTTTAAGTGAAATATAATAAGGAATGAGTGTCTGACTCACTTTAGATTCAATGCTTTGCAATCGAGTTTCAAAGTTTTTGTAAATCTTGGTGGCTGAGAGTATATTTTCTTCCAAATGACTCATGTTTTGCTGATATTTCATCACTTGGTAAATGGTTTCATTGAACATTTGAGAAATATTTTGAAAGTTGAACTGATCTGCTTTCTCATCTTTAGGAATAGCTGCAAGGGCCTTGGCAACTTGCAAAACAAAATTATATCCCTGACTGTCATTGACCAAAATTTGAATAGAATCATTTAAACATTGGAACTGAGGAATAAATCTCATAATGGTTTCCATGTTTTGGTTACATTTGTGGTGGACCTCAGGATTATACTTAATAGTACTTAAAGTTTCTTTTAGCACATAGTTATCTTGAACAAAATCAATGGCATTATTTATAATAGTTGTTGTCTTATTCAGGCCATCTTCCATTTCAAAGGCAAATTCATGAATGCGTCTTTCTAAGGCATTTTCACGACTCTGTACTTCATTTCTCAGTAAATTGTGTCTTTTTGTAAGTTCTTTGATCAGAAAATGTAGACTGTTGACAGCACTTATCAGACTTTCCATCTTTTTCCTTGTAACTACTACTTCCTTGGGTTGCTCCAATGTCACTGTCTGTTTGAGTGATGCTCCCTGTTCAAGCAAGGGTTGAAGGATCTCCATGTCATATGTCAAATCGTTTAGTTGCTCACTCATTTTATCCATCTTGTTCTCCATTGGAAAGAGAACCTCAGCCAATGTTTGGTTTAACACATGTAAACTCTCTTCTGTGTCTTTAAGTTGAAATTTAAAATCATTTCTGCACTTAGATAGCATGTCTTTGCATTCAACCCTGACAGATTCCTTCTCCATCCCCAAACTGATAGTGAGATTGTTAATCTTACTCTCTTGGATGTGCAAATCATCAAACATCTGCAGCATCATCAAACCTTGCTTGTTTATCTTTTCATGTAGAATTGATACGTATTTAGTGACATTATTGCTGACGGATTCAGCAGCTGTAGCATTCTTCTGGTCTGACACTTGTTCATTTGATAAAAGCTGCTCGTGTACTTCTTTCATTTTGGAAAGAGTTTTATTGAGGGATTCATAGTACAGAATGCCCCTTGAGTGTTCCTGTTCTAGAGCACCTTGTAAACGAGCCTGTGTTGCTTCTAGTTCTTTAATAGGCTTCTCACACGTAGAAGTCATTTCTTGTCTGATATTCACAATGTGATTCTTTAGATCTACTATATCAGTCAATGTGGGCCTATTTTCTGGCATTAAAATAGACTTTTGTTGGACTGTTATTGAAACCACAGATGCATTAACTTGTTGAATTATATGCCTGGTGTTTTCAAGGTCCTCTGACAAACTCGACACAGTCTTGAAGAGCTGTGCGACAGTCTCTTGCATGTCATTTTGAAAGACTTTAAATTGTTCTCTTACTATGTCCTTTACTAGATCATTAATACTTTTGGATTTTAGACCTAAAGACAAAGATAACAAATAATAAAAAATGCACGATTTTAATTATGAGAGGCTAGATATATTTAAAAGGTAGATGTTTGAAACTATTAATAACATGAACTAGTGAAAATAATACTCTAATATATTTACTTGCAACATTTTAAAAACTACGATTTATAGGAGGCAATCACCTTGTTGATTGATGAATCTGATTGGGGAAATCAAGTGTAATGTAGAACATGCTAGAACCATAAATCTAAGGTTCTATGGACAAAAGACATGAAGGAACTACTATTGGCTTCAGTAATAGACATTACTGTGCAATAATCTGGGTCTAGTCCTGAATGAAAATAAATTGCTTTGATCTTTTTGCCTTTGCAAATAATACCCATTGTTAGCTGATGACTGTGCTATTAGATTTCTGGTAATCAGGTTCAGAGCTTATGTTTTGAATTCATAAACACTATGAATCTGCTCTAGTAAAGAAATTTAATTGAAGAAAAAGATGAATTCACATTCACAGGAGTCAACATGTTTTACAGTAACAATAAAAAAGTAAAATAAGAGGTTTGATGATCACAAAACAATTCAATTGTAAATCAAAACAGGAATTCAAGATATGCTTAATTTTCATAATATGACTTACATTTTAACAGAAAGAGAGGAGGAAACTTCCTGCTAATGACTACATACTAGTGTCTCCAATATGAGAAAGCATAGGCTAATTATGAACCAAGATTGTGGTAAGTTTGAAAAGTAGTATTAAGAAAGAAAGAGAAAATGAAAAATGTATTATATAGATTATTACAAATGATATAAATAGAAAATGAATATTTAAAACTGCAACAAAATTCTACTGTTTCATTCAGAAACAGATATATATATATATATATATATATATATATATATATATATATATATATATATATATATATAATGGGTTAAGGACATAACTAATCCCTTCTATTGAGTAGAGAATTTTATTATTATTGCCAAGTTTATTTCCTGTATTAGTTTTTTCCTGTGCCAGATTTTTTTTAAAGTAAGTTAGTGGGTTACAAAAAGCTGTTTATGATAACCAAATTTTATAGTATCTAGCTATTTAGCAACGTAAATGTAAGATCTGTCCATTCAAATTCAAAAACACCAAAGGCCATACAACAAGATACAAGCAACATAATACATAGGATTTTCAAAAGGAAAATCGGTGCAGTGGGATATTGCCATTCGAGTTATGGCTATTAAGTAGCCTATATAGGAAATATGATAGGATAAAAAAATGAGTGTAGGCTCTTTATTTATTTATTTTGTAAGCATGTTTTCAAAAGTATTTAGTATGCATGAGAGACTTACATGAAAATTATTGTGAAAGAGAAATTATTAAAAAATAGAATGAAGTGTTGCTTAAACATCTTGCTGTCAATGAAATCTAGTACAAAGATAAAGCTGTAAAAGTAGATGGTTTTACATGGACAAAAATGACCCAGTTAATCCTATATTTTATGATTGATGTTGCTAAAATGAGAAAAAAAATTACATTTTCTAAACCTAGTGGAAACTTAAATAAATTTTGAAGTTCAAAAAGTATAGAAAAATTAGTCTGTATGTAATAGGAACATTTTTAAAAATGTCAAATATGGAATAATAGTCAGTGACACACAACACCACACAGTACTCAAGAATGAATAAATTCATTAGAAAAATGTAAATAGCCACAATTAAGAGATGTTACACATAAAAATTCCTAGCTTTTGAATTGTAACAAAAGGTTTTAAAATATTTGTATTTTCTAAATTCAGACAGCCTTTAGCCAATCACCATTTATTTGACAAATATTCTTTAAATACATTCTATATCCTATACCAAAAATAAAATTTAGAAAATTAGATTTTTTTTGTCTTAAAAACAGACTATATGAGCTTCCCCCAAAGAAAGGTGCCACTCCATAGTGCAATTACTATTGTAGCACTATCTACAGGTAATTAATTATCTCCTGTTAGTTAAACTTAATTTTAATTCTCATGATAGCAAAAAAAAAAAAAAAAAAAAAATGAGGTAGTGCAATAAAGCATACATAAGGTTGGGGTTAACCCTTCTTTGAGTTTATAACCTTAGAATTATGACAAAAGATGCTTTTCAAGATTGTAAAGATAAAATATAAGTTAAGCTTTATTGAATTAATTAGTTGTAGATAATGACAATTAGGTGTTTGACCTTGGGAAACAAAAACTACATGACCTGAAAGTCAGAATAAGAAATACAGATAAAAACAGTGTCAGGTAAAATTCAGGTCAGAATTTTGGTCAAAGTAAATAGGAGAAATTATGAAATGAAAAATATGAGATGCCTTAGCCATAATTCTTTAAAATCTTTATGAAAAAAAAATATATTGGAGAAAAGAGAAAATCACAGCAAGGTCTGAAGAAAAAAAAAAAACCTGAACAGATTATTAGCTTAAAACTTTGTTTCTGTTTCAGATTACATCTCCACAATTTGTTACAAAAAATATTTATGTAAACCTATTTTTGAAAAAATATGCCAAGATGGCTTATGGTAATATCTATGTGGGAATATAATTTTGAACTCTTTGATTCTGTTTCATGTGACTTAAATGCTTCTACTTTCTTAAAAAATAATATTGTTTTTGGTGACTTAGATATATTTAATATCAGACATAATTGCATGCCCTTTCTGTGGTGGTGAACATAGGATCTTTTCATAACATTCAGATAGGTTGTGAGGAGTTGAGACATTTGATTTTCAACAGTTTCTATGGTTACTAGCAGATTAAGCACTGTTCTTAACCTTGGATGTGAAGTAAACAAGAGAGGAAGCTGTGGCAAGCTTGGCACCTTAGGGGTGGGTTTAGTCTTTGTTTCCTGTAAGAATATTCATGAACTACAAGCCCTCTGGTCCTCATAATTAATGATTGTGCTAAGGACATAACTAATCCCTGCTATTGAGTAGGGAGTTTTATTATTGTTGCTGTGAGTATGATTTTTCATGTGTCAGTTTTTTCCTGTGCCAGATTTTTTTAATAGGTTAGTAGGTTACAAAAAGCCATTGACAAGCCTAAATCTCCTGGGTTGTGTTAACCAAATTTTGCTAATTTCATTAAGATGGTTACAGTCAATCATAGGCTGTTTCTTTTTGACTTCTTTCCTTTGTATATTTTATTTTTATTTTTCTGTTGTAGACACATACAATACCTTATTTATTTATTTTTATGTGGTACTGAGGATTGAATTGCACCCAGTACCTCACATGTGCTAGGCAAGCGCTCTACCACTGAGCTCCAAACCCAGCCCAACTTCTTTCTTATGTTATTACTTCAGAGAGAAAAAATTCTTCTTATATGGCTTTAATTGGTAATTTTGGCCATACCAATTATGTAGGACAGGGTCTTCATTTCAGTAGCTGAATAGCACTATTTACATGATTGAAAAACATAATGGAGTCATGGTTGCTATTGAGCTGCAAAAGTGTCTTTCTTAGTGGATGATACATCAAATCTATAACTACTTAGTTTTTTTAAAAAAATGTGAACCACAAGAGAGAAAAAAATAAATAAATTGTATAGAAATAGGGATATCTAGTGAGAAAGTTTTAATGAATAAAGCAAAGTCAAAGTGACCACTAACCTTGAGACTTGGAAACATACAATAAACCCAGTGCACTGGGATCCTCCTAGTAACCAAACTAATTGCCTGAAACATTCAAGTCTTATCAAAAGGTCATCTCCTCCTGATCCTCCACATATCAGTTGAGATGGCTTCTCTTCCTAAATGCATTCCCTGACCCCTTACACTGGATTTGTTGCAAATCTCAAATGGTCCCATTGTACCCTGTGCATAAAACTACTGTGCTAATTACTATGTATATATAAATCTTGATGGTAGACAGAAAGGTTCACACTCCTCTCCCCACAAGAGGTCCACATCCTAACTCACAGTGCTTATGAATATTACCTTACATGGCAAAAGGGACTTAGCAGATATGTTTAAGGATCTTAAGATTGTCTTTAGTCATTCAGATAGGTCTAATTTAATCACATCCATTCTTAAAATTGGAAGAGGAAAGCAGAGAGTATATAGGGGAGGCATTATAAGGACTCAACCCACTAGCTTTGAAGGTGGAGGAAGAAAACTATGAGACAAGAAATGCAGTGGCCTCTAGAAGATGAGAATTGGCCTCAGTTCACAGATCTCAAAAAAGCAGGAACCTCAGTCCTATAGCTGGGAGGAAATAAATTTAGCCAACAAACTGAATTAACAGAAAATAGATTATCTATGCTATAGATTCTCCATAAAAGAGCACAGCATACTTCTAAGCTTGTTGTTTTAAGAGCACAGAATTCAGATAAAACTTAATCCGATTTATATTGCAAATTTACTTTTCCGAACTGGAATGTTTTAGAATATACTTTATTGATTATAAAACATGACCTAGATAATTTCTGGGATAACCACTTCAGATTCATTCTCAATACCTCTGTCAATAATATTGAGACATCTGTGAATCTAGTTTGCCTTGATAATCATTACCTCAGCACTGTCTTTATTCTTGAACTGGATATTACCCATGATGGATTTTAACCATAAGACAATTATTCTGTAACTAGGTATATAACATCAATCAACCATATGGAATATTCAAAGATTTGTGCACATAGTAAAAAATATTTTGATATAGTATTTCAAAAGTTGAGTGATTATAAAATATCTCATTAAAAAAAATGTTGTAGACTTCCGTATCACCCAAAGATCCCAAAGTGACACAAGAAAAGATGAATCATTTTCCTTTTGTATGAATTGAAAGAGCCATTTATTTTAATTTTTTTACCTTTTAGAAAAGACTGAAATTCCCTGCCTTTATCTTCACTGATTTTCCTTTCTAGGGAAGAATATGTGTTCCTTACGTCGTCCATAGCCAAAGAAATATTGTCAACTTTCTTCTGCAGAAGCATCACTTTCATGGATTGCTGGTTCATCTGGTCAGTCATTTTTTGTATTACTGCTGCATGTAGAAGAAGAGAAAATTGGAAGCATTGAAAATATATATTTAGAACCACTCAAATTTCGTATTAGATTTAAAGATAGTTCAAATAAATCATGTTTGCAGTAATAAATTTGAAAATATAAGTAACTGGCTACATTCACTTACCAAAAGGCAGAGCCTGACTCTTAAGGCTATTTAAAGATAGAATTTTTAAAAAGTATTAGAATATCTGATTTCTAAAGTGTTTCAAATTTTCTTAGAATTTCTGTCTTTAAAAAAAAACTCTCATATAGTTATTGTCACATGGTCAAAAGATGACAAAAGTGAAGTTTGGAAAGCCAAAATAATTTTTTTGAGATTGCAGAGCTAATGGCTCATCTTCTGCTTCACAATCTGATGACCCAAATCTTCTCATAAAGCTTTTAGCATCTTGTAAGAATGGTATCACACCATCTACAAAGAGTCATAATTTGATTTCTTTCTTACCTATTTGTATCCCTTTTATTTAATCCTCTTGTTGAATATTTCTAGGTAAAATTTCAAGTACTATATTGAACAGAAATGGGACATCTATTGTCTTATTCCTGATATCAGAGGAAATGCTTTCAATCTTTCCATATTCAGTATGGTGTTGATTTGGGATTTATCCTATTAGTCTTTGTGAGGTAAGTTCCTTCTTTCCTCAGTTTACTCATTGTTTTTACTGTTAATAAAGCTACAGCTTATAAACAAATTTAGCAAAGTAGCAGGGTAGAAAATCAACATACAAAAATCAATAGCTTTTCTATACACCAACGATGAATTCACTGTAAAAGAAATCAGATAAACAATTTTATTCACAATAGTCTCAAAAATATCCCACCTAGTAATAAGTATACCAAAACCTATACAAAGAAAAATCACAGAACACTAAACAAAGAAATAGAAGAAGACACTAAAACTTAAAGACCTCCCACATTCATGGATAGGCAGAATTGATACTGTTAAAATGACTGTATTACCAGAAGTGATCTACAAACTTAATACAATTTCCATCAAAGTAACAGTGACATTCTTCACAGGATTATAAGCAACAGTCCTAAAATTCATATGGAAGAAAAATCCTAGAATAGACAAAGCAATTCTGAGAAAAAAGAACAACACTGGAGGCATCATAGTATCTGGTTTCAAATGATAATACAGAACTATAGTAACAAAAGCAACAATGGTATTGATATCAAAATAAACAGGATAGCCAATGGAATACGATAGAAGATGCAGAGACAAACCTGCAGAGACAGTCACTCAATCCTTAACCAAGGTGATAAAAGCATACATTGAGGAAAAGATAGTCTCTTTAACGAACAGCACTGGGAAAACTGCATGTCCATGTACAGAAGAAGGAAACTAGATCCCAATCTCTCACCCTGCACAAAAGTAATACAAAATGGATCAAAAACCTAGGGATAGACCAGGAACTTTATGACAGCTTGAAGAAATGTGGAGGTACTACTCTAACATAAGATGTGGACAATGACTTCCTTAATAATACTCCTAAAGTTTAGGAAATAATACCAAGAATTAATAAATGGGATTGCATCAAATTGAAAAGCTTCTACACAGCAAAGGAAACAAAAGCATGAAGAAACAGACCTCTGAAAGGGAGAAAATTTGAGGCAGCTACTCTTCTGACCAGATTTAATATTCAGGATATATAAAGAACTAAAAAAAATTACCATAAAAAACCACAAAACAAACAATAACAACAACAAAACCCAAATAATCCAATTGATAAATGGTCAAATGAACTAAACAGACATTTTTCAAAGAAGAAATGCAAATAACCAACAAATGCAGGAAAAAGATGTTCAACATCTTTGGTAATTAGAGAAATGCAAATCAAAACAACAGTGAGATTTCTACTCATTCCAGTTAAAATGGCAATCATTAAAAATATAAATAAGAATACATGCCAATAAGAATGTTGGTAAAAAGAAACTCTTATACACTGTTGGTGGAATGTAAATTAGTACATCCATTGTGGAAATCAGTTTGGATGTTCCCCAAAACACTAGAAATAGAATCACCATGGGACCAACCTATAACACTCCTAGGTATCTAATCAAGAGAATTAATGTCAACATATCATAGAGATGCATGGGTATCAATGTTTATCACAGCAAAATTCACAAGATGAGTCATTAAACTATTATAGGTATCCTTCAACAGATTAATGCATAAAGAAAATATGATCTATATACATAATACCACTTTATACAGTCATAAGGAAGAAAATATATCTTGTCATTTGCAGGAAAATGGATGGAACTGGAGAGCTTCATGTCAAACAAAATATGAAAGGCTCCGAAAATAAAGTACTGTATGTTTTCTCTCATATGTGAACGCTAGAGAGAAAAAAAAAAAAAAAAACAAGAAAAAGGATCTCATGAAAACAGAAGACAAACCAGTAGGGTAGAGAAAGGGGAGGGGGCAGGGTAGAGAAAGGGGAGGGGGCAGGGTAGAGAAAGGGGAGGTAGTGGGAAATGAAATTAATCAAATTTTATTATATGCATTATGAATGTGTCCCAATGAAACCCACTATTCTGTATAATTATTATGCACCAATAAAAAATAAATAAATCCAATGACCCAGCATTACATATGTGTAGCTTTATATATATAACAGTAGCTATATTCTGAGAATTTTAATGTTTACTGGGGCATTCCTTAATGAGATATATAGAATTTAAATTGGATCACTTTATACAGCAATGACATTTTCTATCCCTTTACATATAACTTTAATGATTCAAGGATTGGACAGTATTTTATAAAGCTTCTGAATTCCAATCCCTATAATGCATTAGAAGACAGTTTCTAAGGCATATTCACCTGCATTCTTAAAGAGATTCTCCTTAAGTCACATTTCTCAATTTGATTGCCCTGTTTTATATGCCAAATCTCTGCCAAGCCCACAGAAGAGATGTTAGCACCAACCACCCTTATATTTTTTAGACCTAAATTTAAGCCCAAGAAAAATGGTAAAACATTTATGATTAGAAGAATGAGAAAAAAATATAGCATGCCAACTTTTGATCAACACAAGGTCCTTGGTATTTCTTAGTCATAAGAAACATTCCTGATCTCCTCTAAACCAATGGAAGAAAGCTTTCCTTCTCTGATTCCGAAACCCTTGTCTTCCATGATTGCACTGTTTGGAGGATGAAGGTTTGACTTTATTTTAGAAATGTGCTCTTTTCCTTATAACTGAGTATCACAGTACTTGTATTCTCCTTCTGTGTTTGCACACAATGCTTCAATAATTATTCTCCATCTTTTCACCCTAGAATCTGCAGCACATCCAGTTTCTCCCAACATCCAGCACCAATAGAAAAGGATTAGGAGTATGTTAATGTGTCACCATCACACATTTGACAGCTGAGATTTCTTGTTTGGAAGTTGAAATAAACCTTGTTGACAATAATTGGGTTAGAGATGATAGTAATTACAATCTATGACCTGAGTCACCACAGTCTTGCTGCTGATGCTGCTGCTGCTGCTGCTGCTGCTGCTGCTGCTGCTGCTGTTGAGGCTGCTCGACTGTTCCTCTGTCAATAGCTATGTGACTTTCAACCTGGTTGCTGTGCATCAATTGCTGCTGTTCCTGAGCTAGATGGAAACAAAAAGAGAAGAGAAGAGTGTTAAGCACTGGAACTGCCTCATTTTTTTTTCCAGTCCTGAGCAATATTGTGGCTGACATTCATTTTCCTGGGTACTGAAGCGTGATGGTCTAGGATGATTGCAAGAGTAAGATGCCCCGCCCCCAGTCACAGGGCAGTGTGACACCACACTGGAATTGGAAATACACCACTCTAACTCTGCCTGGAAAAAAAAAATATTCATAATTCCTTTAAACAAAAAATGGATGGTGTTTTTTTTTTTTTTTTTTCATTTGGGTGGGATGGGAGAAGGATGTAAACTGCCTGCAAAATTGGACTTTAAAATCTGCTGTATTAAAAGTACAGCAGCCTTGTAAGTGGACCGCCACAAAGGCTAATCTTTTAATGGTAGAATTTCTGACCAGTGACTACTTGAAAGTAAGGGGGCACTACAGATTCTTTCCTGGGGGGAGGAGATAGTTATTTAAATAATAGAACCAATTAAAAGGGTTCTTCCCATATTTTAAAAAAGCACATAGTCTCTAAGGGACTAAAAGTAAAAGTAAACTTACAGGTACATCTCTAAGGTGCTAACCCATGATGCCAATGAAATTTCAGAAGAATGGAAATTTTACTATCTACTCTTAAAGAATCCTATTTCCCATAAATCTAGTGATATTTTCAGTGGTAGTGTGACTCTTCATTGAGAAAAACAATTTAGAGAGATTTTTTTAAAAATTTGAATACACTAAATAATGTATGTCTATAATTCTTGGACTTTGAATGAACAAATTTATGCATTAAATTCTGCATATCAGACTTGTGCAAACAAGTGTTTGGTGTCTGCTAGGCTTCTTCCCATGTGAAATCATGTACCAGTGAAACTCTGTACCTCTGGCACATGTTAATTATGTTCCCTAAGGCATATGTGGCTGTGACAATAATACTGAAGTTTTTTACTCCATAAAAAGAAATATAATAGACTTGGCAGTAATTTGGGTTAGTTGCTGTTGTTAGATTGAATTTTGCATTTCTTTTCTTCAGGGCATTGAGCTAAATTAATGGATTTTCATTCATGTCCACAGTTTTTGTTTTGATACTGCTTTCTTTTCCTTTCCTTTTGGCCTCTACTGTGTAATTTTTTATTTATTCAATGGTAGAAAAACAATGTTCTGCTTAGGGAGAAGTGTAATTATTTGGGCCTGAGGTAGGTAGGGAAAAGCATTAATCTCCTAAATCCTAGGTTCTTGTAACCTAAATACAAATTAGTTCATAAAAATAGGTCTATTAAATTATTATATAAAATGTCTGTCATGGATCCTCTTTAGATGGTATAATAAGAGATTTTTTTTTTTTCCTGGAAATTTATATCTGTCGACTCAAAAGTGTGCCTGGAGAGTAAAACAAAGGTCCTCAAATTGCAGTCCCCAGTACCAACAGCTCCTGGAACTTTTGTACTTGCAGCTCTTCTATCCCCCTATCCCAAATTAATAATTTAAGAAACTCTGGGGTGGGCCTGCAGTCTGTGTTTTAACAAGCCCTCAGGGTGATTGTTACACATGCTCCACTGGAGTAAAGTGTCAAGATAAATCCTCCTTAGCAACTTCTCACCCCACTACCTTCATGTTTCTCCAAGCAGACAGTGTTCAGGACACAAACTTTTAAGGATTGATAGCAGTAGGAACAGGTGGCTTACCAGGATGACCAAGGGCCTTTTCATGTTCTTACTCCTTAAATTTTGAGCTAGATGATAGGGACAACAAGCATTTAAATGCAGTACCTTAACATGGTGATAAGTTAATATTTTATTAAGACATAAAACATAATTATGGTGAGAACAAAATCTAGACCATTTTCAGGTATACAAAAAAGGTTACTGTTCAAATGTTCCTTTCTGTCAACTTTTGACATGTAGTATGGTTTTTTTCCTTTGTTTTTACTAATCCTTTAGAGTGCAGGCTTTTCACATGGATAGAACAGCGAAGCATCTGTAATCTTTGAATTGCTGAGAGTATGCATGTTCTTCCATTTCCCCACCTAAGATTCTGGTCCAGTTTATCTACCCTAGAGAATTGAGTATGTGTGTACTTTATAAATTTTAATTTTATAGGCGATTCCAATGTGCAGCTCTGCTTAAGAGCTACCATATTTTGAAAAACAATTGCAAAGTATTCCAATTCTATTAAGTAAATTTATTGTTATAAGGCAGAACATACAATCATTTTCTTATTAAAATTACAATCCAGAAGTCAATCTTTGTAGATTTATTTAAACACCCTGCCAGTTGATAAACAGGGCACGTGTTAAATACATGATTTATTAAAAATCATATAAATAAAAACCTGGAGTCTCCTACCATTCCATAAAAAGGGGGCCATTATCAGAAGTAAATGGCATGGGTAGAATATGGAGGCACTTTTCACAGCTTCTTATCCCCCCCTCACCCTATGTAGACACACCCTTGTAACAGGTGCTCCTGAGCTTGAAGTATATGGAACATGTTTGTTCTACTCTGTCAGAAGTCACATCCAGAGTCCACTGACATCTTAGAAAGTATCCACATCCTCCCACAAATTCAAGATTGTGTTTAGCTAGTATGTATCAGTGTGGTCTACCAACTATTGAAATATTGAAATACAGGTATACTTTTTGGAAAATATGAAGTGATGATACCCAATAACTGATAAAATTAACTTAAAAATTATAATAGCAATTTATTTCCAGTTAGTTGTGGATACATGGTAAAGGATGTGTTTTGCAGGACACATGATGAAAGGAATTTCTATTGCAGCAACATCTGAGAACTATTTTTCAGAACTAGAAATTTGTTGGGTCCACATCATGCACTGTATAGGCTTTGTGAAATGTAGTGTTTTACTAGCATAACTGGTTTACCATTACCTGTGACTTATTTAGTTCTTAGAGCCAAGTCATTAGGTACTTACTTTACTACTTAGAATGTTCTAATTGTCCTATCTGCAGGGTTTTTTAATATTTCTTCTTCAGGAATTTATAAAGAATTATCCAACCACTGAAAGGGACAAAAGTTTAAATTTTTAAAATAGTTCAGGTATTCTGGGTTCGATCCTCAGCACCACATAAAATAAAATAAAGATGTTGTGTCCACCAAAAAAAAAAAAAAAACTGAAAAATAAATATTAAAAAATTCTCTCTGTATCATGAGTGTGAATTTGTTCAACTTAAGAAAAGAAAGGTAGAAATTTTACCAGTTTTGAATTTGGATCTGGATTTTTAATCATACTATGCAAAAATCAAATTGAAACATTTTTCAGTGTGTACAATATCAAAATAAAAATCTCATATCAAATCAAAAGTAAATTCAATAAAAAACAAATTGTGTTTCTGGAATGAAAATTAACTTTTCAATAAAAATTATTGTATCATTTTCCCTTGTGAGTATTAAATTCAAATAATATTCCAAATGTATAAATCATTTAAAATTAAAATTACTTAACCAACTTTCATTTACATTGTATTGACTGCATTTACATACAGTGTATTGAAGTTCACTTGCAATAGTTAATAATGAAGAGGAAAATATTAAAGAATGTTATGAAATTTGTAAAATTAAAATTTTAAGGATAAAAGTTTTCATCAAAGCAAACCATTTAAAATAATAAAACATTTTAAAAATACTTTATGAAAAATAAAAACACAGAAAAAATAATACTTTATAAAAAAATCACTTTAGTAAAAATAAAAACACTTAGGAAATAAAATCAAAATGTTAAACATTATTTATCTATATTTGAAGTAATAAACCATTTCAGAAAATATAAATATTAGGGAATTTACTTAATATATTAATTCTGACATAGAGATATCATTGGAAATCATTTTTATGTTACTATAGTTTGTAAAGCATATATCTAATAAAATGAGAGAACAACTTCTTCGAAAATCTAAAAGTCAAATAAATTAAAATTTTAAATATTATTATACAACTTGAGTGCTTTTACACCTAAATGTTTTATATGTAATTTATATAAAATTTAAAAATCAGGAATTTGTATACAATTAATAGTTTTCCTTATCTCAGGAAATTAGAAGGAAAAATAATCTTTAATACTATGTTAATATTATAGTCATACATATGAACAATAAAGAAAACAATGTTTCCATGCAAATTGTGCTCATGAACATGTATTGAATTTTTTAAACAGAGCCAATAGAATAGTACTGAGAAAGTAAGCCAAGTTTTTCAGACAAAATATTTTGAGTTCAGAGATGAAAAGAAGAGCATATGTTACAGATTGAAATAATAAACACTGGGAGAATGTTTAGACTTTAATGGCAGCCTATGGATAAAAAAGGCATTTTGTAA
The DNA here is from genome assembly GCF_047511675.1 of Marmota flaviventris. Lineage (NCBI taxonomy): Eukaryota > Metazoa > Chordata > Mammalia > Rodentia > Sciuridae > Marmota > Marmota flaviventris. Next base: position 105,920,237 of record NC_092504.1, read on the forward strand.
TGTTCTTGCTGAAATCCCTTTGTTAAAATTTCATATACACTATGAAAATATTTACATTTGAAGCATATATATTCTATTTTATACACATATTTATATATGTTATTTAAGGTACATATATGTATACATTATGTGAAAACAAATATAATAATCAATAACATGTGAAAATGAATAGATTTCCCTAATAAGTTATATAAAAATTAAATTTATTTGACAAAAGTAAAAAAGTCAATGTTCCTTGATTTACGTAGTCCTTAATTTGGCCAAAAATTTTTACAAAGCTCTATGATTAATTGAAATGGGAAATTCCTATAATAATTTTCATAATATAGTTAAGAATATAGATATTAAATATTTTAAAATGCAGCTTTTAAACTTTAGAAAAAATTGAATACAATTGCTTTTGCTTTAATAGTGCTTAATAGATAATTCAATAGAAAGACATCCTTGATGATCATAGAAATTATTACATGTTTTAATTGAAGAAAATAAATAATGCATTCTTAATCTTTTATATATTGATCAATATTACTGAATTAGTGGGTAATGTTTGAATATGACCCCAGACCCTTCCCACCTTATCCTCAAAATCAAGAGGCAGATTGATTTTGCTTGTTTATAGTCTTCAGGAGTTCAAAAAATTTGCTAAAAATGTATTATGAATATTAAAGCTTTCTTTTAAATTGCAATTTAATTTTTAAGGAAATAGTTTCACTTCAACTTTTGCAAAGTATTGGACATTGTGCATTTAATATGGAGACTATAACATTATGTTTTACTTAGAATTCCTCCAGGGCTGGGGAAATTAGGTGTCTCTGGGTATCTCTCTTACACACACACAAACACACACCATATGTGCAATGCACACATATGAGGAGGTAAAAGGAGTATTTTAAGTCTTCTCATGTCTTAGATGAGATTTGAGTAGAGTATTCCATCAAGTTATAGTTCTCTCTGAGTTACCCATTTCAGCAAGAACCTAAACATTCAGGAAGTCAGAACAAACCCAGATTAGAGGTAATGTATCAGGAAGAGACAGAAAGCAAATGAAGAGCATCAGGGTCTAATTTACCACCAACCTTAGATTCAAAAGAATTCCAGATAAATCTCATTCATGTGATCTGGAAAAATGTATATCTACATATACAATATATTTCTCAAATATTGGTGAAATTTTAAAAAGATTGATTTGAAAGAAAATTTAATTGGAAAATACTTGTAAACATTGATCAATAAAGGAATATAACTCTGTGTGTGTGTGTGTGTGTGTGTGTGTGTGTGTGTGTGTGTGTGAAGCAGAAGAGAAAATTTTACTCCAAAATAAAGAAATAACCATTAAGCATCACACAAAGATCTTTGGGATCCAGATGTCACATGAACCTGTTTGCTCCTGAATTCATTGCATGGGATTCCTGCCAAGGCTGTTAAAAACTGGAAATACCTGTTTTACAAATTCAATAGTTCATGTTATCTTTTCCTAGCTCTGTTTGTCAACTGGAGTTCAATACTTGCATTCATCCTAATTTACTGCATGGGATTTAACTGGAGGCTGTGAAGAGCTGATAGGATTTCTGACAGGGGAGTCAGTTACTCTCCTGTAATAGACAGCCTGGTTTTGATGAATACTCTTATTTTTTTTTTTTTTCATTTAGAAATCTTTCAGTCACCCCAAGTGTATTCTCTACCACAAGGACTGCCACAGATTCTAGATTTTCCAAGCAATCTATCTTTGCTTTCACCTAAAGACAGACCTTTGCTTTGTTTTTAGAATGCAGATTTCAAAGTCTCTTTTTCTTGGTCCTTTCTAAATGACAGGTGCAGAACAGAACACCATTTATTTAAATCGATGAACTTTTAAAGATCTTTGTGCATTTTAGGTTTTTTTTTGTAAATGCAATAGAATTCTTAAATTGGACTCCTTCTGTCTTATCTGCTAATGTAACTGCTCTATTTTTCTTCCTACAATGGAAACTCTGACCTTGGTGGATCAAAGACTTAGAGAATCAAGGTCAGCAAGTGTCAAGAGCAAGAGCAACAGATTCCTTATTAGGTGCTTTTTTTTTTCCTTTTTAATTAGACAGGTTTTATTTGCAAGTTTTTTTTTTCTTCTTTGTTTCCAGGTCTCTGAGCCATATGGAGGAAGTCATTAATGGCAACTCAGAAATGAGAATGCTTGCTCTTTCTCCCTTAGCTCCAGAAAACCTTCCTGTGTGACTTGACAAGATGGATTTCCAGCTGATCCTGCAATATCAAGTGAATATTTGTATGTGAATATTTAGTAAATATATAAAGATAGTTAAATTTAAGCAGGAGGAATGGTGCAACAAAGACTTAAGGAACAGTGTTCTTTAACTTAATATAACAATTTTATTAAGCAAGATGCTGAAAGAAGGAAATGTTCTTTCTAAAAAAGAAAATGTTGGGCTGGGAATGTGTAGCACGCTCACCTGGCATGTGTGGGGCGCTGGGTTTGATCCTCAGCACCACATAAAAAATAAAAAAAAGATGTTGTGTCCACCGAAAACTAAAAAAAAAAAACAAAAAAACCTCTCTCTTTAAAAAAAATGTTAAAGACTACTGAGAAGAACTAGATAAGTGATGAGAATGCTTATGATAAGTGAAAAGAAATAAAGGCTTTCCCTCTTTCAATTTTGTAATTTTCAAATTATTTAAATTACATTTTAAAATAGTTGTACTGCAGAGGACCCCATATTGAAAATGTTGGTTTCAGCAGTTGGTTCATTAACTTGTTGAATTATTTCACAAGATTGTAAAATGAAATATTTATCATATATTGATAATAGAAATCTGGTAGGAATCAGTTTACCAATAGCTGTGTATCTGTGCATGCACACATCTTTTTAGCATTCATAATATCTGTGATAAATTTCATAAAACATAACCTTATAAAACATCTTTCCCTGAGTAACATAGGGGCTGAGGTTATGGCTCAGTCGAAGAGTACTTGCCTAGCATGTGTGGAGGCACTGGGTTTGATCCTCAGCACCACATAAAATTAGATAAATAAATAAAGGTATTGTTTCCATCTACAATTTAAAAATATTTAAAAAAAGAAAATCTGAGTAAAATAGACTATTTTTTAACAGATGTGCAAAGAAAAATTCTTCATTTTCTTTAATCTAACACTATTTGAACTTAATTTCCTTTCCTTTGTGTCATTTAGAGCAAGTTGTAATTTTCTTGTTACACTCAGAATATTTTAGAGACATCTGCTGGAAAGGTGCATAATTGCAAATTTTATAAGACAGGCTTAAGTGGTATTTTTCTACTGACATTTCAAAAAATGTCTTGAATATTATACCATAAAATTAGGCAAAATCCTGTAACCCTCAAAAGATACAGCAAATGTAAAATCTCTCAAAACTATTATTTGGACTTAAAGATCCTTTCTCCTAGCCAATAAAAGTCTACTTGAACTTCCTAAGAATTGGTTCCTTTTGATAGTGTAAGTAATAGTTTTAATAAGATATCCTATAACTATACTACTATTTTGATTATCTGAACTGCTGTACAAGTGTGTATGTGTGACGGATCAGTGTATTGTGGAATAAGACACCAATGACATGCCTCATGAATTTTGATGCCTTAATAATGACCTGAAGAAGATCTAAAAAAGAGTGGGAGAAAGAAGAAGAAAGAGGTAGAAAAGTGAGGGAAAGAAGAAAAAGGGTGCCTAGTTGCTAACAACACCATTTTATTACAATTTATTGATACTTATTGTAAATTTAATAGTCCCTATTGCAATCTAAATTAAAAGGAAACTGTTCTTTTTAATGTTCTGGAATTAATTTTGTTTGTGGGGAGGAAACTTGTTGAGGAAGGAAGAATTTGTAAGGTGAATATACTACCTTACAGACTTTCTGAGTAAAATAATCTCCTGACGCTGTGAGGAACCAGTCCTGAAATGACTGTCATGGTGGCTGCATTTTCAGGTTATTCCACACCCTTGAGGGTTCAGAAAGAGGTTTGAAGAATACATCAGCCAAACTGATTATCCTTGCCATATTTGAGCCAGCCTGTCACATGAGACAACATATGACAGTGTTGTCAAACACTGGTTTTTTCTTCTGGGGGACAATTTTTCTTTACTGTGTAAGAATAAAAGGCTGGTGGCACATTTATCAAGTGTGATAGAAAGGGTGTGGGGGGATGGCACGGGTACTTGGCATATAATTGGGTAGTCAGGAGGGGAAAAAGTGTCTAAATCCCTAGGCTAGAGATAATGAAGAACTGGTCTGGGGAAAACTCACATAATAGTTCTTGGTATCAACAGTGCTTCTATTGCACTGATAAAAAACTCAACAGTCTTTATGGACTGCAATAAAAGTGAAGAGAAGAATGGTATGAAGTAATAGGACATTCTTTTGGAATCAAAGTTATCTTAGAATTCTCTGACATCATGACACACTGGGTATTCCTGCCTTCAGAGAATTATTTCCACCAAGATTCCAATAGAAAATAGATCTTTCCACAACAACTTGATCAGTGGATAGCTGAATTATGAGTAGTTCTAACTATATGATTGTGACAGAAATTCATAAGTAAAATGTTTTGGGATACTTTTGTCAATGTGAATTAAGACAACAATTTGTAATTTTGTATTAAAAATATTCACAAGTTGTTTTTAATTAGAATACAAAATGTCACTAAATAATCAAAGGTCATCCTCTTGAATTCACTTAAGATATCTGATGTAATACTTTGACAAATGGAAATAATAGTACATAGTAGATATTTTAAATTGTCAACTAGACTTTGTTTCTGTGTGTATATTTACAATCTATGGGTTTGTTTTTTCCTCCATTGTGGATGTATTTCACCATAGTGATTAAGAATTATTCACCAAGGGCTGGGGCTTGGTGGTAGGATGGTAAAGTGCATGCCTAGCATGCCAGATACTGGGATCCATCCAGAGCACTGTGGGGTGGTAGCAGGGAGAATCAATTTTCAGGTACACAAGGCTGAAACAGGGAGTAATTGCAATCCTCAGCAGTTAGAGCCGGTGATATTCTTTGACCTGAAGACTTTGTTCCCTGCCACATATCTACATTCAGCCCTTATACAGCAAAGTGTATAATGATATCCCAAATGTCTAGAAGGCATTCTTCAAGCAACCACTTGAATCTTCAAGAAATAATAATGAAATTATCATTCCCCAAATATCCTTTCTTATATAAAAAGATAAATATAAACCTGAGAAATATGATTCTAAATACTGTCTAGAATTTTTATTCATCTGTAAAAGATAAACAAGAACAAATATATTTTACCATTGTGAATATATGTCTCATGGAAATCAGAAGTCCTCTGAAAACAGGGTATATTTGGGTCTTTTCAGAATATGCTTTATTATCTCATATTCAGATATTTTCAGTATAGATCATATTTGCTTTAAATTTTTTAAATATTTTTTTTAGATGTAGACAGACACAATACCTCTATTTGTTTTTATGTGGTACTGAGGATTGAACCTACTACCTCACACATGCAAGGCAAACACTCTACCAACTGAGCTACAACCCCAGTCCCTTCTTTAAAATTTTATTGTATCTGATTATAAATGAGTACATGTTCATGCTGTGGTCTGAAAATGCATTGATTTTTCTATCATCTCTGAAATTCAGGCCAGACCCAGAATAAATAGCATTACAGAGAAATTTGCCTACAGATTTTCATTGTACAGCTAGCAAAACTATCTATAATATCCCTAACTAAATTGCAAAATTCCTAGAGCTCTTGTATTATAATTTTCTTTTTCTTAATGTGAATCATAATGGTTTCTCCACACTTACATTAATTTTTAATCACAGTCTCTTACAATGTTGATTGAATTCCCCACCACTGCTAATGGCCTTTCTTGTAATATTCATTCATTTAAAATATGTATGCTGATGCCATATCTTATTTTTCAAAGGCAACCTGTTTAAAGCCAAAAGCAAAATAATAGTCACATGGATGTTAGGCCACAGCAGGTTACCATGTGTTTGATCAGCTTTGCCACCAGAAAATCCTTAAAATCTCAGTTGAAAAAATTTGCTCTATTAGGATTAAACAGAAGAATTATTCATATACTTGATATATTCTTTAATATGGAATTTCATTCATATGTGCCTTATTTCAAATAAGCTGAGACAAAGCTATATGTTATTCTTATTTATACCTACAGTCACTTCTAATAATTACTTAACAACATAAAATTAATATTCTTGATATCATAGTGTGCTATATTTTGTATCACATATTTTTCTAGTGTTAAGAAAAAATAAGATATTTAATAAGATCTTTATTTACTCATCATATAAAGCCAACATGGAAATGGAGGGAGAAACTAAAGGATAGTTTAAGATTTTAGGGTGCTATCAATAGCTATCAAGTCAGAAATTTAAAAAAAAAATAATAGTTTGACTATATGTTTATTTACCCTCATTCAAAAGGGAAAAAATAATTATTTTCTTCTATAAAATCATTCATCAATTTTTCAGACTTTATATGCTTGTAATTGTTATTATGAAATTAATAACAGAGTGTACCTTTTAGCTGACATTTTGGTCCACTGTATCCAGGACAGCACTTCCATTCCAATGAGGTAACAATTTTATGTTGCATCCTATAGACAGGATTAGTTCTCTGCTGGGATCTAGAGGGGAGAGAAATTGCAGGAAAATAGATTATTTGTCTCATATTATCAGTAGGAATTATAAATATAAAGCATTTGAAACAATGCCTGATGTATAATAAGCATTTTGTGTTAGCTGTTATAATCACGATCTTCAGCATCAATATTATATCTGAAACTGCCAAACTTAGATTTCTTTGAATACACTACAAAAAACATTAGTGGTTATACTTTTGATATTTTCAATTTCTTTCATTACATTTTCTAAAGATATTTCAGCTTTTCCTTTAATAATGTTTTTTAGCTAAATCAATATTAGAACTTATTTTAATTTCAAATTTTGGAGAGTTATACAGGAATAACTTACTTTATTTCAATTCTATTATTTCCTATATTGTTTCAAAGAAAAGGTCCTCATTTCTTCTAGAAGAATATCAAGCAACTTGAAACGAATTGGATACTAGAGATCTAATTGTCTCATTCAATCTCTATTTTCTCTCCTCCCAGTTTTAAAATTATACTATCTACTATTTTTGCTATCCAGTATTTTAGAAAGAAAGTGAGGGAGGGAGACAAAGTGTCTAATGTGCAAAAATATTATTTCTGAGATTAAAATCATGGAAGAAAATTAATGTTATAATCTTTCAATATAACAATTACTCTATAGTTAGTGAATGGTACTAAATCACTAAATTGCAGACTACATGTCTGTAAATATAAGTCATAAAATCAATTTGGCCACATTATTCTTATCCATGACTCTTACACATAGATGATATTTATCAAATGGGTCTATGAAATAGTCACATATTTTCTTGCCCAAACCTCATATTATTTTTATGATGAAAATACTATTGTCTTGATTTGCTGCTGAGAAACCTCAAAACAGAGAGATAAAACAACTTGCTCAGAGTCCCACATTTAAAAGTGATAGAACTGGAATTTTAACCCATGTTGTGTGGGCCAGGCTTACACCCTCGAATTTGTCAGCTACTATCCATGAGCATGAGAAGCCCTTGGATATGTGGATGATAGCATATTCTAAGAGACTGAGCGTTCAGTGACTGTGGTTTTGGGTTGTGTTACAATGTGCAGGTAACTCTAAGTGTCCAAGGTCATTCCTCAATTATAAAGGGAGTTATAAGATTTATTTCCATCTCTAAAATTTCAATAAATTATAGTTAGTAAATAATTCTGTTCTGTGAAATATCATATCCAGTCCAACGACTACAGCTTAATTGAAAGTGAGCCAGTTTGGAAATGGGCTTTGTTCAAAGTTTGTAGGGAGAGGCTCACACAATTAGTTGAATCACCATTGGGTTTGATTTACCTGATTTGGAAAACTGAGTATTTGTTGTATGTAACTCAGATACAATAACAGGAAAGGTGACAAATACTGTTTAAGTACTGAAATAGTGAACGAATGGAGAGATCCATTCAAACGTACAAAAAAGATAGATAAGAATAAAAATAAGTATTTCTGGCTTATTTAAAGAGAAAAAAAAATAACAAAGAGCTCACCTTGAACCCAGAAGGACAATATGATAGGGGTTACAGTGGTAATAGTTTCATTACTGAAGAATTAACAATGCATTCTTTATGTCTTATGTTCACAAGGAAATTATCACAAAGTGAGTAAATGCTGAAGGCAGAACTGGAGCTCAGCTCTTTCAAATCCCTAAGATGTGCTTAGTTCTCTGGACCATGAACCTTAGCTATCCCCCATGGGAGTAAGAAACACCTTGATTTTATGTACCCTTACTGTGCATTGTTCCAGATTGCTGATGTGTCAGATTCATTTCCTGAGTTATTTGTATCACAATCTGCATAACATTAGCCATCATGGCCTGAATAGCAATTCAATTTTTTTATTGCAGGCTCTTCAGGAACATCTCCAGCTGAGCTACTGTGACTACATGAATTCAGAGAATTTATCAAGTGCTCAGCCCTACATTTTAGGGCAATGACATAAATTAAAAAAAAAAAAAAACTAAATAACATGGGTCATTAAAATAGACACAAGAAGAAAGGCCCCACTTAACTGCTTTACCATACATAATTGCAACTGCTTTTTAAATTTTAGAATATGTGCCAAGTTACCGTATTGCATTGTATCATAGTCACCACTGCATTAATGTATATTCACAAGTATTCCATGGATCCTTATCTTAAACAAAAGACAGTGTAGAAATAATTTTTTTTAAAGTAATACTGGCACAATTTTTTTAAAGCTTCACATAATGGTCGCAGCCCACTTCTTTTTACAAAATAACTTCGCATAAAATCTGCAATGATTATGCGGTGAAATATGGTATGTACAGAATCCTCTCTGAGTTAGTATGAAGAAATAATAAATAAATCTTCAAAACTGGATTTTTATTTCATAAAGATAGCATTGTTGGTCAGAATATAGAATGAAAGTGATATGACTATAAAAATAGAAAGAAGCGTGTTAACATTTATTAAATATTCACAATGCACCGGGCACTAGGTCAAGTATATTACTGCATTATCTCATGTGATTTTAAAATCATATGACACAAGTATTATTAGGATCTGCATTTTAACTTACTGAAGGTCTAATGTGATGGCCCTCCTTTGACCCTACTACACATATATGCATGAGATGACTAACTTTGCATATTCTCAGTCATAATGATAATAGCACAAGCTGTGTTTTCAAGAAACATTACATACGTGTAGGGACAGGATCCAATGGTCCGGCTGCAGGGTCCTCTTCCACCAGGAACATAAGTGACCTGGTTGTCCAGTATCACCGTGGGAGATAATCTGGTATGTACATAAGCACACCAGTTCCTAGGGGATAAATCAATATCATTATAAAGATCACTGTCAGCAAATATCCTTTCCATCAAAACTATATTCATGTGCCTATATCTACTTTTGCAAGTACTGTAGGTTAGCTGTCTTAACGATGATATCTAGCTTTAAGACATGTAGATATTAGACAGAATAGACTGATTACTACATTTCAGTACTGAGATAGGATACTCAGATCTAGGTCTATTAGTTTGGATAATGTGCAATAAGGGAGAATTAAATAAACTGAATAATGATAAAGAACAAAATAGAAAAAAAAAACACCTGTTATTAACAGAATATATTTGTGTGTGTGTGTTACTAGGGATTGAACCCAGGGGAGCTCAACCATAGAGCCACATCCCCATCTCTTTTTAATATTTCATTTAGAGACAGGATTTGCTAAGTTGCCTAGGGCCTCACTACGTTGCTTAGGCTAGCTTTGAACTTTCAATCCTCCTGCCTCAGACTCCCAAGCCCCCGGGATTACAGGCATATACTACCGTATACGGCTCAGAAGATGTTTTGATTGTAAAGAAAATACAATATTCTAGATGCAAACTATTATAATTAATAAGAGGTCTGCAGTGTATTCAAGTTTAATATAAAAATTTATAATAGCTAATCAATTTATTTCCCACATGACTTGAAGATCAATTACATTTCTTTGTACTGACCACAAATTCAAAGAAGACATCATTTGCAATAGCAAAAAGTAACAAGGATAATGACTTCAGACTCAACTCACCAAAAGCAGTATAAAATTTAATCTATAAATATTTTAAATGTATTGAAAGGCTAAAATGAAAATCTAATCATCAGTTGATGGGGAAAGCCAAAATAAACATGTTGAATCTCTTCAAATAAATCTATAAATTAAATGTTTATTTAGCAATAAATCTTCGTTTTACATGAGAATTTAAGTCATTTTATTTTATAAATTTTAAATAATTGACTAAAATTATGAACTTCAAAGAGTTCTGTTTCTAGCTCTAGCAGAACATTGGTTATACCTGCCTATGTTAACAATTCTATCTAGCCAAGACATAAAGCAATAGTTTCAGATGCTGGACAGCAGATGATACAGTCATATGATTCTTGAAAGAGTGAGAAAGCTTAATATGAGCTCCATGTTCAATAGAGCTTTCAAAATGCATCAATGCTTGCAAACAACAAAACTGAAACACTTGAATAATAGTCCACAGTGCCAAGCAAGAAGCAGTAAACAAAGCTAGATGTGAGAAGCAGGAATATAAGACCAATTCATAGAGTAAAACTCCAGTAAACAGTAGAAACAGAGATGACACGGGTGTTAGAATTAGCAACCAGTGACTAAAACAGTTAAACATTTAATAGAACAAGAAACATAGACTTTATGAACTAAAAATTGACTGGATATGCTTAACAAAATTTGGCCTAAGATTGCATAGTTAGAGTTTTAGGAGCCTAGGAGATAGACTGTGACAGAATAAATATTTCATGAATAAGAATGAAATTTTTTTGTAAATTTGATTTAAAAAAATCAACCTCATATCTAAGAAGCTCAATGAATGCCTAAAGGATAAATGAAAGTAAAACCTTACTTAAGTACATCATATTAAAATTCCAAAAATACCATATGAAAAGAAAAAAAAGCGACTATGTTAATTATCTTGATTTAATCATTCCTTATTGAGCTCATCTAAGGAATCCTTCCAAAGCAGAAAAATTGAGTACCATAAAACTTGTGGAAGGTTTTTTTTGAATGAGATGTTTTAAGTATTCAAAGAAAGAGAGAGAGAGAGAGAGAGAGAGAGAGAGAGATTTGGGCATATTTTGCTAAAGCATAGTGATACCTAAGGCAAAAATATCTCAAAACAAAGAACTGGGAAAAGCAAGAAATAAAAACATAGGTTTATAAATTAACAGAACTACAACAAAGGAATCTCCAAAAGAATAACTAAATTTATCATGCAAATCTAATGATGATCCTTTTTTTTTTTTTTTTTTTTTTTTTGGTACTAGTGATTGAACTCAGGGATACTCAACCACTGAGCCACTTCCCCAGCCCTATTTTGTATTTTATTTAGAGCCATTGATGATTTTAATCACTGACACAATTTTAACAAAAATACAGTGGGACTGTGTGTAACATGAATACTTAGCAAATGACTAGGGAGGTTGGGAAGGGATAGCAAAGTTAGGAGTCCTAAGGTCTCAGGAATGAAAGGAATGGAGGGGGAATGGGAATAGAAATGACGTGTTGAATGAATTGGACATTACTATCCTGTGTGCATACAGGATTACATGACCAATGTAGTTCCACATCATGTACAACCCAAAGAATGAGGAATTATTCTCCATATATGTATAATATGTCAAAATATACTCTGCTGTCATGTATAATAAGAACAATTTTTTAAAGTAAAAAAATGTATGTTTTATTCTGTGAAAATAAAATGGCTGTGTCACCTGCAGAAATCTTTTAAAATACTAAATAGTAAAACAGTCTCATGACCAAAATCGTTAAGGAGGCAAGGCAGCAGATCAGCTTATTGCTCATGGCCCAGCAATCTTTGATCCAGCATAAATTCAAAGAGCTATCCACAGCAAAAGAGCCCCTGGTGTGACTCATAATTAGGTTTATGCTACTGATGAAATAAGCTCACCAAGGAATGCTTAAAAATGTAAATATAATTTTAAAACCAAATTATCTGAAAATGTAGGTTTAAAAAGACAAAATTAAGCATGGCAAAATCGTGAAAGGTAATTTAAAGGCAAATGCAATGAGCCCAGACAAGTATTTTGCTCCAACCTGGAAATCCTGTGTACCTTTCCAGACTGATTATGGTGAATAGAGAGCAGTGACTTTGAAGTGTTTAGCTGTCCATGGGGTCATAACCCTCCATCCAGCAGGCTGCATTTGGGATTCTCTTTAAGGGTAATAACTCTGTTGCTTTTGTGCAGCAGCATGTACTGAAAAAAGCTTGTATTGATTTTTTTGGATTTTCCAAGTTAGTAGGTAAAAGGTTTGGTCCAGGGAAAAGCAGATTTCTTTGGTTGTGCGTACAAACCTAGCTTGTGGAGTACATAAAACAGAAAGTGGGAAATGGGTTCTGTGATGACTTGTCAAAGTGGAAGTCTCTGTATAATGAACTAAGAAAGGGCATTGTAAAAAATCTACTGTACTTTTGATTTTGACCTTTTAGAGGCAATCTTTCAGGGGTTAGTGAAAAGATTAAATTAAGAAAAACTTCCACTAACTCATCAGATCACAATCCAGATATATCAATTCTTATTCTGAATGGGAGTGGACTAAAGCAGCAAGGATACCTTTAAATAATGACCAAAGACATTTTCCTTAAAAATAAAGGTTCAACAGTCCAAGAATTAACATTGGTCAGTTATAACACACGTTACTTAATTCCTTGTTATCCAATTCTTAAGAGATTAAATGTTTAAACTTTCATATTTCATTATCTGTGACTTGATTTGACACATAGTATAAAAGCATCAAATCCTGAAGGTGTTCAAGATAAACCAGAAAAGTCTCTACCATAAACCCAGCCAATACTAGTATGTGTGTGTGTGTGTGCGCGCGCGCATGCACATGTATTTTTTTCCACTTAGAAGTTGGAGAAAATAGGTTAAGGAATCTATCATCCTCTTATTGAGATAAATTTAGAAATCCAAAGGGGAACAAGAGGAAAATGAGACAATACAAGACAAACATGGCTGTTTGTGAAAAGTGATATTTTCAAAGAAATAGGCTTACCTGGTAACTTGGTTAGCAACCTCCTTACCTCATCTAATTACCCACCTAGGCATCCATGCCTGGAGAAAGTGTAAGATTATAAGCGACCCTTTCCTTACTTTGGACTCACAGATGAATACAAATTACAAATGATAATAACATATACATGTATTAATCATTCATACATGCCTTAGGGAAAAATTAGGTCTCTCGTGGGATTTAAAGAGGAAAATATTAATTAACCCTTCACAAGAAAATAACCCATTCATATTTCCACTAATCTATCTCATGCAGAGCCCTATTTTTAAATTATAATTTTATTAGTACCTGGATATACTTAACTAAGTTTGACTATAACTACTAGCAAGATTATAAAATGACAGTGCTGTACGTCTTAGAAGTGAAATCATATTTGTCTTTTATGAAAGACAAAAGGAATATAAAAGAGCTGAAAAGGGGTAAAGAAGGATAGGGGAAGGAGGGAAGATGAAGGATTTCCCCTGACATCAGAGCTGTCATAAGTACTTGCTATTTCCATCTCTGTGAGTCAGAGTTAGAAAGTCATTTCTGATGATGAAAGACTGCTGCTTGCTGGACAAGATTTCTTGCTTTGTTTTTACTTTACACACTGGGAGAGCAAATAAGGAAGAAAATTCATTTCTGCATTGAGTTTATTTTTTCTATATCAGAATACAGCAGGAAGAGAGAGGATCTGGGTGGCGACAGAGGAGCAAGCAAAAGAAGATAATAAAAAGTTTCCCTGAATGGAGTCATGTAACATAGTTGTTGACCTGTTAATAGGGGCATGTGACAAAACTGGATGCCAGAGATAGGCTGTCGGCTTCTACAGCTTGCCTCCACAACCTGTGAGCCATTTCCTTGTCTGTGAAATGAATCTCTTAATCTGTACAGTAAATATAATCTTCCATACCTCACAAAATTATTTTGAAACTAAATAAGTTAATATATGTAAAACACCTTCTCCTTGGTCTATACCCAAAGGACTTAAAAACAGCATACTACAGGGACACAGCTACATCAATGTTTATAGCAGCACAATTCATAATAGCTAAACTGTGGAACCAACCTAGATGTAGAACCAACCTTCAATAGATGAATGGATTAAAAAATGTGGCATATATACACAATGGAATTTCCTCAGCAATAAAAGAGAATAAAACCATAGCATTTGCAGGTAAATGGATGGAGTTAGAAAAGATAATGCTAAGTGAAGTTAGCCAATCCCAAAAAACCAAATGCAGAATGTTTTCTCCTATATAAGAAGGCTGATTCATAGTGGGGTAGGGAGAGGGATCATGGGAGGAATAGATAAACTCTAGATAGGACAGAGGGGTTGGAGGGGAAGGGAAGGGATATGGGGTTAGAAATGATGGTGGAATGTGATTTTCATTATTATCCAAAGTACAGGTATGTATGAAGACATGAGTTGGTGTGAATATACTGTGTATACAACCAGAGATATGAAAAATTGTGCTCTATTTGTGTAATAAGAATTGTAATGCATTCCGCTGTCACATATAAATAAAAAATATATGTAAAACACTTGCTGCCATCACCACTTGTGCAAATAATTAAATGACTCAGATATTTAAGTGAGATAAGTGGGTAAGTGGGATTTTTTTCTGAAGAATATATACTTTCCTTTTTTTTCTTGCCTCATGGCTCCATTTTTACTTTTTTAATGATATGACAATTCATCTTAACCATAATCGTTTGTATGCTTTAAGTCAATAATAATTTCCCCCAAAATACAGAGGGATATCATCATTTGTGTTCAATTAAAATGATGAAGCTTAGCTCTCAGGAGAAATATAGTATTCAAAGTGTCTCTTTAGACTTAAGAAGCCATGAACATAAATATTTCCAAAGTGTTACAGAATAGTTTATTGGAATTTTAAAAATCACACTTAAAAGAGAAATCCTTCAACAAACTATTAATTTTAGAGACTAAAAATTTACATGTAGCTCAGTAGTCCTAAATGAGAATATAATTCAAGGGGAAATATATGCAATATGAATAATAGAAATGGAAGCAAAGGTTCACATTTAGTAAAAGATTCTCCATAAGCAAATCACATTTAAATAAAACACTGGTCTTTATATTTTTGTTTTGGCTAATAGTCCAAAAGACTAGTTCAATTCAATACTTATTTCCTTAAGAAAATGGAAGTTGTTCTGGGCCCAGTGGCACATGCCTGTAATCCCAGCAGCTCAGGAGGCTGAGACAGGAGGACGGAGAGTTTAAAGCCAGCCTTAGCATCAGCGAGGCACTAAGCAACTCAGTGAGACACTGTCTCTAAATAAAATACAAAATAGGGCTAGGGA